>NW_004440451.1:30669-62005 GCF_000330505.1 Entamoeba invadens IP1
AATCGACTTCTTCACATCTTCCATTGTTGTTAATGAGAGTTAAATTGTTCACTCCTTTTAATTTACAAATTTGACACATTCCATAAGTTTGGTATATTAAACAATTGTCCGTTGCTTCACATTTTCCATCTTTTAAAGTGTAATTCTGAGTACAAATAAGACATCGATGAGATACTTTATACACACAATTAATTATTTCTATACACCTTCCATTTTCATAGTAATAATTATATGGACATTGAATACACACACTTCTATTGTATGAACAGTCCAAGCAATTTGCGTCAATACATTCATATATAAATTCACACGTCTGAGTTTTAGAGTTATAGCGATACCCAAGTTCACATCTTTGTCCACTCAATATATAAAATCCACTCGCATTGTTCAAAGCTGCATTAAAATACACATTCCCATATTTCATGTAATTTTCGGATATAAAGAGAACGGTTTTAGTGAGTTTAAAAAGTGTTATAGTTGGCTTCGATATCGAATTAATTCCAAGAACAAACGTTTCTGTTTTACAGAAGAAAATATTGAACGTCCCAACCATCGCACTTTCATTATTAAGACTTGAAATATTTTGTTGCACCTTTTTGTAATGATCGAATTTTCCGTTTTCATTTGTCGTATTTATAGTTAACAGAAAAGAAGTGATGTTTTTCAATGGAGTCAAATAATAAGGCATTGAACTTGGTGGACAATATGGTTCTGTGAACTTAAATTCATTTTTCATATAATCAAAGTGCTCAACATGACAAAAGAAGTCGGTCAAATTTCCATATCTCAAAAGTTGTTTAAAGTACAGGTGTGTGCCTGTTGGGATATACCCATTATAAACACTTCTTGAACAAAATATGTCAAAGCTGTCACTATAAGTAATAAGTGGAAGATTGATAGTGTCGACTCGAGTGGTGATAATAATGGGAAAGTCTTGAATTGTTCGATTACTTAACACAAATTTGACATCATCGAGTGTTATACTGTTTTCAGCTGAAATAAAAGAGTTTCCAGAAATCAGAAAATGTGTATTACGGACTCGCAAAGAGTCACATTCAATTCGTTTAAATTCACTACTTGTGAATAAAATATATAACTAATTAGTTTTATTAAACTTTTGAATACAATTTAATATCACCTAATGTTAACATTGCAATTTAATTATAATAATTATAATTATATATATAATTATTATAATTATAATTATTATAAATATAATTATAATAATTGTAATAATTATAAATAAAATTATACTTTACGTTTTTATACCTACAATTTTCAATTCGTTTATTTAATTAAATATATAAAGAACATTCTCCATTTAATTTATACAATGGCATTCATCTATTAACTTCCACCAATTTTTATATTATTGCTTTATTTAAAAATATACCATACAATATGTTGTAATAAAAATATTCATTTTAATATCAAAACAACAAACAATTGGCTTGCACAATTTTCAACAACACCGTTTTCATTAACTGACGAATCAAGATAAAAATTTTCAACATTTGTAATTTCAATGTCTTTGAAAGTGTTCAATAGAGAATAAGAATTTATTTCAATGAAAGCTTGTTGTATTCGAATACTATCAGTTGCATTAACTAAAGATCCGGAGTTAATTAAAAACGTTGTATTTCCCTTTATTTCCAAAAATGATTTGATTTGAAGTACCGAGTTATTACAAATCTCAACATTTGCATTATCTAATACTCTGAAATATGAATAAGATAATACGTAAACGTTAAAACACATTTTAAAAAATGCCAACTCGTTTATTTCTATTTGCCCATGAGCTTCTAATTGAGTTTCTGAAACCAACGAAAAATTTGCAAATCCAAAAATGTTCAAAGCCGACGCCAAAATTATTTCCGACTTGTTCTCAGCCACAAAAGTCGCGTTTTCTAATATTTTTAAAAAACTTTGAGTGGTAAAATTGCAGTGATTGTTCATTCTAAAAATTGCCTCCCCCTCGATGTAAAATAGATTAAAACTATTCAACGTGGAATATTCGTTCAACGTCGTTTCCGATGAATTTTGTAAACGAACTTCTTCAGAAACTGTTATCTGTGAATTGTTAAATATACACATTTTGCTTGAGTCTTGTAGAATGAATCTCTTACTGACTGAAACATTCGAATTGTCAGAAACTTTGAGTGTTGAATATTCTGCACAGACGATACTATCTCCCAACACCCAATTCGCGTTATTTGAAATGGAGAAAATGGGTGGGTCGGTGTTTGTAATGTTGATCATGACGTCGCCATAAGATGTGCACATCTCTGTAAAATTGAGTGGTGATGTAATGGTGTTTTGAAATGGACACATCTGTGCTTGGGCATACACAAAGAAAAATATATAATAGAGATGTTGAACTAAAATCAAGAACATCATTTAAGTTTTTTAGTTGTTTTTCGTTCGTAAAATGCCGTTGTTTTTTTAATAAACTTTTTTATTTAATTCTTTTAAGTAAAACTATCCTTTACATTTTTTTCAACACAAAATAACAAAATTTACATTTTAAAACTAACGAAAAATATTTAATGTTGTTTTTATTTTTTAAATAAATAACATGATTAGAACAAGATCCAATATGTATTTTTTATGATATTACTAAAAACCATAAAATTAATGAAATTTTAAATAACAATTAAATTATTATATTATGTAAAGAGAATAAATGGACATGGGGATGAAGGACAAATAATGTTCTTTGTGTATTAGAAACGTCCTCTTGCTTTTAAGATATTTCTTTTTATTTTATTGGTGTTTGCTTATTTTTTCAAAACTATATAATTTGTTATTTTTTTATCAATAATTTACTATTAAAAACAAAAAAAATGTTTCTAAAAATAAATTTAATTACAGACAAACGCTATACAAAAAAATTTGGTAATAAATTAATGGTTTTAAAAAATAATTCATTTTTATGAAACATTTTGAGTCAACTATTAAAGTGGCATTTTTAATTTGTGGATCAAAAACTCCCTATTTTTGAGTTTAAAGAATCGATACAATAATATTATTGTGTCTTTTTGTTTCTATTGTAAGTTTAAAAGTACAAACAAAATATATTTGAGTTTATAACGGACGATTATGAATTAATTTCACAGTATTATATTTTATAATACATATTAAAACTTGATATAATTTGTTTTTATTGACTAATAACAAATTTAGTCTTTAAAAATACAAATGAACATGAACACCATTTAAAAACAACACACTCCATCTAGTTTTGAGATTGGGAAGTGGATTACAAATTTATAATTTTTGAAGGATATATAATAAAATACTGTTAACTAAAATTAATACAAAATCTTTATTAAACAAAATCACTTGCCATTAATTTTTTGAATGTTAAATTGATTGATTTTAACATTAAATTTAAAAGCTCAAGTTCTTTTAGTTAATCTCAAATAAAAGTTTAACATTTCAGTCAATTTTACGTTGTTGAGTCATTTCTATCTTATTTCTTTAAGGAATAAACTGTTTGAAAGTAAAAGTGTTTTTACAATTATTTAAAAACAATTATATTTGACACAACACACTAATTGATTAATGTTCTTACTGTTCACTTTTAAGCAATATTTATGTTCATAAATGTTTAAATTAAATATAAACAAGATAACAACATTGATTTAAAAATATGTTCAATCGATTGATTTCTTGTTATAATCAATATGATCATCGACATTGTAATTTGAAGATGGAGTCTCTCCAGTTGCATATGCCTTGTTTCTGTTGATTTTGGTTTTGTCATCAAAGCAGTGTACTAAAACGCCGTTAACACAAGTATTGCTCGTTAACAATTCTTCTGTTTTGAAGCAGTATCCTCCACAGTCTGGTGCTGGCATTAGACACTTACCCAACTTTAAGACGCCACTATTATTGAAAATCATATATTGGTACGAGATTTGGTTTTCAATATGGCATTCGTCGTTATAATACATCCCATTTTTATCCCCAAGTTCACACCCTTTGTTTTTATCACTCACAAAAGCAATGTTTCTAACATTGTAATCGAGGTTGAAATAACTGTGGCAGTTAGAAGACGTTTTTGGTGTTCCAGTACAATCTGGTGTTGTGTAAGTGTAATTAGTAAAACAAGAAAGATTGAATTTTTGACTGACTCCATCATAAGTAACTTTCTTTAATCCATCCCCAGTACGAATACATTTATTATCTTCATATATCCAATTTCTTGGAAAGACTATACAATCAGTTGGAACAGCTTCATACAACTTCTTTGTTGTGGAGCCAAAAGAAGTCGCGAATATAAAGAATGTGATAATAAACATTTTATTTGAATGTATTTTTTAGTCGCAAGTTTCTTTTTATTTGAATAATTTCTAATTAAAGACGCTATTAACTATATTTAATAAATACCCAAATTTGGTTTATTATATATTTTTAGGTTAATTGTTATAATTTTTAAATATAATATAATCAATTCTAAGTTCAATATATCCAAATACCGATGTGGCGATTTTAAGGGTATATTTATACATTTTAATCATCAGAACAAGACCCTGGTTTGCATTTTTTTCTGATAAAAACAAATTAAAAAATTATTTGTTTAAATGGTTAATTTGATTTGATTAACTTTAATGAAAACAAAACTTTCTAAAATGTAATTAAATTATTTTTTTTATTTTTATAATAATTATTGTCCATGACAAAGAAAACAAATACAACCCAATTTATTAATTATTAGATAATTTAAAACAATGTTTTGTATATAGTCTGTCTTTAAAGTTGTGTATTTATTAAACTTGTTATGTTGACAAAAATACAATATAATTATTTCAATCATTTTGAATTAAAAAAATATAAACTGGTAATTTTAATGTAAAAAATATTATTTTGGGGTACTTATATTCGTTTTATTATAGTGGGTTAAATAACACAAAAAATAAATCATATTAGACAACATTGTGAAATTGTTTTTTTTTCTAATAAATTTATAAATTCAAATAAAAAAAACAACTGAATATATTTAAAGAAATAGAATGTTTTGTTTTTATTGCAAAAATTAACACAATAAAAAAGTATATTTAGATAATAATTAGACCTTAAAACTTCAATGCTTGTTATATTCTTATTTGTTACAACTTCTTTGGGTCGAATTGATTTTGCTTTGGGTGCAGGAAGTGATTGTTATAGTTATGGCGATTTCAGACTTTACAAAAGAGACATGTGCAAAAGAACTGAAACTGGTTCTGTGATATACACAGCGGACAAGACGGGGATGTATATGATAGAAAAGAAATTTGCTTCAAAAGATTGCTCAGGAACACCAACAGTTCAAGATGCAAAATTTGAATACAGCTTTATGATTCCAAAAAGAGTAGACTATGTTGGATTTACAAGTGACAAGAATGAAGGTTGTCAATTAAAAGATAAGATTGATGGAGTTTACCATTCGTCGAGATGTTATCATGCACTTGGTTTCTACAAGTACGAAATTGCAACTGAAAACGGTAAACATTATTTAATGAAAAGATCATACAATACTGTTGACTGTCTTCCAAGAGACTTTGACAATAGCTATACGGAAAAGACATTGTGTAATGTCTGTGTCAATGGAGTGTTAACTATGTGTTATGGAGTTGATGGTGTTCCAGCTTATGTGGATTTCACAAAAGAAACTGCTGATCAGAGCACTGATATAGAGCCAAGCAAAACCCCCGAAGAAAGCAAAACTCCAGAGCAAAGCAAAACTCCTGAAGAAAATAAAAGTGAAGGAAGCACTACTACATCAGAGAATGGAGAGCAAAATAATAATAACAATGGAGAAGATAACGCTTTCAAAACTCTTGTCTTATTAGTTTTTGTCATTGCTACTATGTTTTAATTCAATGAATTTATTTATAATAGTAACATTTTTATAATTCTATTAACACAACAAAAAATGATAAACGATAAAATTATAATATATAATAAATCATTATTTTATATAACAATTGTATTTTAAAAAATTAAACTTTGGCTATTAAACTCTAACATACTCTCAACTATTGTTTTATTCTGAAAAAGTTCAAAAAATCATTGTAATTGCAATCAAATTATTTTTCAATAAATAAAAATATTTATATTAAGACTATTATTTCAGAAAAAAAATGATTTGTAATTGTCGGTATTGTTGGGACATGTTTTGCTGTTTCACATCGTTTTTACAAATTTTTAGAATTTTTAAACAATTGAAAAAGAATTTTATTGTATTTATTATTATTATAAAAAGTTGACAAAGTTTTTGTATTAAAAATATCAATTTTGATTAAGCCAGATGTCGAACTAGTTATTTTATTTTGAATAATCGAGATTCCAATTGTTCAAAGATTTATTAAAACATTTAATAACATTTTGTTCCAGGTGCTAAGACAATTTAGTGATTATTGGAACTTAATGTCAACACCATTCAACAATTTGATTTTTCACAATTGCAACGAATGACTAATGTAAATAAAATGAAGGGTGTCATACACTTGATATTAGATTGTTTTGTAAAACAGCACTCTGTTATAAAATCACTATAGTGACAACTGCAAGTGTTTGTGGTTTTGTGTATTATTTACTAATGGTGTCATCTCACAGATTTAACTTATTTAATATTAAAAAATATATGTAAATGTTTATTCTTGAAAACTTTAAAACAGAAAAATAAAAAAAAATAAAAATATAGTGAATGTGTCAACTGTGAAACTGCACACGAAAACTGTTCGAGTTGTTCAGTTGATGGAAATTGCACCGAATGTAAAAGTTCTTTTATGTTAAAAGAGGGTGTTTGTGTTGAGTGCTCAACTTCAAATCCAAATTGCCACGTTTGTGCAACGACAAGTTCGAGGTGTTTGTCGTGTGGTGTTGGGTATGGTGTTGATGATAATGGACAATGCCAGAAGTGTGTTGATGTGAATTGTCTTGACTGTGAGTTGTATGATAAGTGTTCAAAATGCAAAGAAGACACAATTCTCACAGACGGGAGTTGTGTGAGTTGCAGTGTTGACAACTGTAAGACGTGTGACTTGAATGGGTTTTGTGTTGAGTGCGAATCCAATTATTATCCAAATGATGGCGTTTGTCAAAGCTACGACTTGAGTTCTCTGAACTGTGTTGAAACGTCAACAACCAGAAACGAGTGTCTGAAGTGCAACATAAATTATTATTTGAAATTGGGCAAGTGCTATCCATGTAACTCGTTTGATCCCAATTGTGTTGAATGCAACAACAGCACATGTTTAAAGTGTTCAGAAGGAACATATCCAAATAGGGTTGGAAAGTGTTCGCCATGCAACAACATGGCAAACTGCACAAAGTGCCAACAAACAGCGCCCATTTGCACTGAGTGCTCTTTTACGTCCTCTCCAAATGGGCAATTGGTAAATGGGTATTGCAAAGATTGCACTGTTGACGGCTGTGTGAAATGCAAAACAAAAACGTCTGGTGCTAATGTGTATCCCGTTTGTGATATTTGTGCACCAGGGTATAACCTCAACTCAAATAATGAATTCTGTTATCCAAACACGATTGACGATTGTGAAGAGTATGAAAACAACACCAACACTTGTTCGAAAAGTAAAAATGGATTCACATTGAATGCAAATACATGTCAAAGTTGTTCCTCTACACTTTCTAGTTGTGAAGAATGCGCGTCAACATCAATTTGCACAAAGTGTTCAGAGGAATTTACTGTTGGCACAGACAACACTTGCCACACCTGTTCGGATGTAATGCCAAATTGTGATAAATGTTATTCTGACACTTCAAAATGCAAAGAGTGTGCAGTTGGGTATTACGTCACAGAAGATTTGACATGTTCGAGTTGTGATTCGGTGATATCGAATTGCAGTGAGTGTTACAATTTGGAAGGTGTCAAATGCACAAAATGCAATTTTGGGTCATACATTGAAAATGGAAAATGTGTTGAAGTCAAGGCAAACGAGTTCAAAACATCAGAAACTACTTCGAAAGCGTGTCGCCTTCAAATACAAAACTGCTACAGCTGCAACTACACGACAAGAGGCGCCACTTTTGACACTGCAGTCGAATGCAACAGATGTCTTGATGGGTATGGCTTTGTTTCAAGCACAACGAGAGTCTGTGAGATCTGTCACAACGAAGTTGATAAGAGTCAAGTTTGCATTACATGTGAAGATGGGTGCAAGAGATGCTTCATAAAAAATGATGTTACAAAAACAACGTCATGTGTTTCTTGCGAAGATGGATTTGCATTGAGGAATGGAATGTGTCTTAAAATAGAAAACCGTGAGTATTGTCTTGATGAGTTGCACAATGTCGGCTGTGAGTCGTGCGCCAACTACTATTCGACTGTTGAAATTGGCACGAAGTGCTCACCGAATAACAGAAACGCAACTTGTTCGTCTACAACGAAAAGGGTGAGTGTTTTGAATATAACGACAAACCAAAAGTATCATATTCAATCAAAACAAAAGAAGTGAGTGACGTCAATTGCCAAGAGGGTGAATACCAGAAAGGGCACTGTCTGTCTTGTCGACTTGGTTTTGCCCCAAACTTGTCAAGTCCACCCGTTTGTACAAATTGCGGGTGCAGAGAGTGCAACAAGATCAACGAGTGCAAAATATGTATCAGCGAATCAAACAACAACATTGGAATTTGCACAAGTGACAGCAACCGCTTTTCAACTACAAACAACACCTGTTTGAAATGCACAGATAATCATTACATAACAAATGGAAAGTGTGAAGTGTGTGATCAGAGTTGTGTGTCGTGTTCAAGTGACAACAAAAAGTGTTTGAAATGTGAAGATGGTTTTGTACTAGTGAATGATGAATGTGTTTCGCTTGAAGAGTCAAATTGTGTTATTCAAAATGATGTTACATGTCGTTGTGAGTTATGTAGAGAAGGGTTTGTGTTTGACGCATCAAATAAGTGCAAAGAAAACAGTATAGCAAATTGTCTGAATGAAAACTCAAACAAGTGTGTGAGATGTCTACCAACAACTCTTTTGGGTATTTCCAACAGCGAAACGGTTTGTTCTAAAAGTGCAACAATAAACAACTGTGAAATTCAAAGCTCAATCGGTTGTGCGAAGTGCGAAAGTGGGTATTTCATGAATGGGATAGAGTGTGAGTGATGTGATAAGAACTGTGAGAAGTGTGACACAAATGCAACGACATGCATATCTTGCTATTTTGGGTTTGTTCTCAACGTGCAAACGAATCACTGTGATTCGAGTGAAGATATAAAAACCTCATGTGTCAAATTTTTGAGTGATGGAGGATGTGCAATATGCCAAAATGAGTATTATTGGCAAGGGAGAAATTGCTACAAGTGTGGCAACAACTGCACCACTTGTTCGCAAAACGAAGGCAATTGCCTGACGTGCAATCTGGAAAACGGATTTTATCAGAACGACACAAATGGGATTCATTGCATTCCAGTGAGCAAACTTGCAAACTGTTTGAAGTATGATATAATTGGATGTGTTCAATGTAAGAATGGGTATTTCTTGGACCGAGAAAAGTGTGAGAAATGTACTAAAAATTGTGAGTTGTGTGTGTCATCTGATTTTTGTCAAAATTGTGTTGATGATTACGTTTTAGTCAAAAGTAGATGTGAATATTACACAACAATAAAGTATTGTGCAAGTGCTACAAATGGTTTATGTTCAAGTTGTACACCAAAATATGATCTTTCAATTGATAAATTAAGTTGCTTCAAACATCAAAACAAAACGCTTTCGATTGCACTTCCCGTTGTAATTACAGTCATTATAATGATAGTATTAATAATCACAATGTTTGTGGTGTGTCTCTTTTACAAATCACACAAATCAAAGAAAATACTACAAAAGACCACATGCGAGTTTTCAATGAAAAAGTCAAACATCAACTTTATTGAATATTCTCCAGGAGTCACGTTGAACAAAACATCACTCGACTTCTCTGTTGACTTTGATACAATTTGTTCACTTCCAATTGACAAACCAAGTCGTGACCTCCTCTGTGTTGGAAACAACTCAAAACATACTGTGAAAGTCCAACTGACGTATAAAACGACAAGTGAAAAATACGCCATCAGGGTAACTCCATCTCTGGCAACACTGTCATCTGGGAAAGCTGTTGAATTTGAAATATTTGTAACACCTCTGTGCACGTGTAGCATCAGTGAAACTATTGCAATTGTCCTTCTTAATACGTCGAAGGGTGAGCAGATGTCCCTCAACTTTCCCATCAAGTTTGAGAGTGAGAAGTCGAGTCACCTTGATGCTGACGAAGTAATTTGTGAAAAGAAGATAGGTGAAGGCTCCTTCGGTGTTGTTTACATTGGTAATTACATTGGGAACAAAGTAGCAATTAAAAAGATGAAAGAAGTCGAACACAATGAAGAGTCAATGGAAGAATTTAAAAAGGAGGTTGAGATGTTAGATAAGTTCCGTAGTGAATATGTCGTTCACTTCTATGGCGCCGTCTTTGCACGTAAAAAGTGTGTATGGTCACTGAATTTGCGACATATGGAAGTCTTCAAGACTTGATGAAACACAAAACTTCGAATGAAATTAACATGAAGTTAAGAGTGAAAATTTGTCTTGACGCTGCTAAAGGTATATTGTATTTACACGAAAATGGGATATTACAGAGAGACATCAAACCAGACAACATTTTAGTCTTTTCACTGGAGACTATCGAAAAGGTTAATGCTAAATTGACTGATTTTGGAAGTAGTAGAAACGTCAATTTACTAATGACTAACATGACATTCACCAAAGGGATTGGAACACCAACTTATATGGCACCCGAGGTTTTAAAAAAAGAAAAGTACAAGATGAGTGCTGACATCTTTTCATTTGGAATAACAATATACGAGTGTGTTGGGTGGTGTGAGGCGTACCCAAAAGATGAATTCAAATTTCCATGAAAAATAGCAGAGTTCGTTATTTCTGGAAAGCGTGTGAACAAAAATCCATCAATGAGTGATAACATTTTCAACATCATTTCTGAATGTTGGAAACAGGATATGAACAATCTTTCAAAAATAGAAGACGTTGTTCACACTTTAGAAGTGTGTTAAACAACAATTACAATTTATTTTTCATAAATAATAATTTACTATTTAAACATAAAACGAGTTATAGCAGTTGCTATTCTTTTAAATGCAAAGTGTGACATATTTTTTTAAAAATTATAATTATAATATTTCTTTTTTATTGTGTTTTTTTGTTACTAAATGATAGGAGGGTATTTTAACATGATTATGGTATATTCTGATTATCCATTATTTTGAATTGATTTGCATTTTATTGATAACAAGTTGTTTTTATTAAGGTTTTTGATATCAATAATTACAAACATTTAAACACAAATTGTATTAACATTTAACTAATTAATTAATTAATAATATTTTAAAATGTTTATTATTTTTGTGAAATTTAACAAAATATAATTATTAACTTAACCACAATTATAATTATTATCATTCAAATGTCAAACCTAAAAAAATTATAGTTCAGAGACTGAATTAATTTACAAATATGTTTTTTCTTTTAATGGACAATTACTATTGTGGGCGCCTTTAAGCATTCGACTTGATGATGACTATGATGTATGCATTTTTGGTTTCACTGATATGCGAATAATCCGCTTGTTAAATTTAGGCAATTGCCATGGTGTAACAACACCAACAGAACCCTTGGTTCATTACCCTCTTGATGTATAGTATTTACTACCATTTCCATGGTATTCATGTATTTATTTAAATGTGACAACTGTTAATATCTTTTTGGTCCCAGCCAAATAGAGGTTGGTATATTTAGAAACCAGTTTTCAGTCATTTGATAACCATTGTATGAGACGCTGTCCGAAGTGAGTTTCGCTTCAATAGGAACAAACAGTGTATCTTTATGTAATTGTTTGATCATATAAAAATGTGTTTTAATATTGTTCTGTGTTTTTTATTTTTGTTATTCCAGTAAAATAGAATATACTTTGAATTGACTTTTGTTGTTTTTCTTCTTTTTAAGGTAGTATATAATTTTTACCGTATTTTGCTTTTTATAATTAAAAAATTTCTGGTAGTTAAGCCGAAAAACACATTGTACAGTAGAAAATAAAAGTAATTGTAATACAAAAAAGAACTATAAATTGTACATTTTTACTATTTTTAAATTATTGTGTTTTTATTATCTACCTTACATTATTAAGTTTTTTTCATATTTTTTTTAATTTTTATGTTATAATAAATTTTACATTGTTTTAAAAATCTATAAACTTCAATAATACCAGTTAATAATTATACAAAATACCTATTTTTTATTTGTTTTTTAAAAAATTGTTCGTTTTGATTTTTGATTGAATGGAGTTATTTATAATAATGTCAAAGCAAAAAACATCAAAGATATGCTTTGATAATTAAATAAAACAATAATATTTGTATATTTTTAATTTTGAGCATTTTATTCCTGTGACTGGAATATAGTTTACAATACAGATGTTTATATAACTTTTATAGTTGGTTTGAATTATTATTGTTGTTATATTTAAGAATATTATTTCTGTTTATGAATAAGTATTCAAAGAAAAAATGTAGTTTTAATTGGTTTTTTATCTATTACCAAAATGGTTTTATCATCATAATTGGACAAAACTTTTATTTCTTATTGATTTTTATATTTAGACTGTGAACATAATGCTCATTTTAAAACCTAAACATCGCTTTTAACTTGTTTCATCACCAACATATATAAGTTGTATACATTTGAACTTCGAAATATTTAAAAATACGTTTAAACAACAAATGTAAACAACGTTTTTTTTGAAAAACATGTTGTTTCAAATTAAAATTTCATCAAGTTTTATAAAGTTAAATATAATTAGACAGCCTTTGTTTCTGAAATGCTTTTCAAACATATAAATTAATTGTCAAATTTGACTTCATTTAATAAAACAATTTAAAATATTTTATAGCATGTAACGCTAATATCAAGTTCATACTTATCGACATTTTTTGTATATCGTATTGTTTTTAGGCAACAAAGTTAAATATGAAAAACCTTATGGAATTACTTGTATTTTTTTATTTTTTAATCTGTATATTTATAACTAAAACTTGTGGCAGACGTATTTTTGTTGATTCTGTTGATAATTGGACTCATTATAGAATCCTCAATATCAACAATTACCGTATGACTTTAATAATTAGTGTATGAACATATTGAACATATATAGTGTTTATAAATATATCTCATCTTTTAAATTTATTTCAGCGCCTTACCTTTTTGGATGATGAATAATTGTAATGAAAAGTCGGTTTTTTAATTAAAAAGTGTTTGTTCCAATCATTTCAATTTGTCAAAAAAATAGTTATCAATATTATTGGTTTACTATAACAACCAATTTATATAAATTTACATGTCAATGAATATTAATTCTGTAAAGTGTAAGTACTTTTTCTTTCCACAACTAAATTCGTTAATTGTGAAAATCGGAGAGTCTAGTACAAGTACGTTCTAGACATTTAATAATACTAGTGTTGTATTATATCATTTATACATTTTAAATATAAATAATAAATGTATTTAAATTTAAATGTTGCAGACAATAATGTCACTTTTAACTTATATTTTTTGTATAACAATTCAAAAGTCTGCACTCAAATTAAGAACACAAAATGTGGCGTTAAATTTTGTTTTGAAAGTATAAAATATCAATTAAAGACAATCTAATTTATTTAAACTTAATGGTGTCAAGAAAATAATAATACAGTGCTCATTGGTTTCAAATCGATAATATTTTTTAATAAATCGATTATGTTTTTATATTTTCGACAGTATTTTTTATGGTTTATATTGTATTTAATGAATTATATTACTTTTAATGAAATAGACTGTGTTTTTTATAAATTATATAGCATTTAATGAAAGTGATTATATTTGTTATAAATTATATGGCATTTTTCTAATTTATACAACATTTTTAGTAAAATCAATAGTTTTTTTCTAAAATATATAGGATTTTTGATAACTTATATAACTTTTGTTTGAAAATATTTTGCTTTTTTTACAAATTATTGGATATTCCCGAATATTAGGAATAAAAATACACATAATAAGCAAGTTATTATTTGTTAAAAATACTTAATATGTAACTATATTTATACTATTATATAACTAAATTTTAATCTATTTTTATTATTTATTTTAATACAAATTTTCACAATTATGACACATAATACAAATAATAAATTTATAATATAACTTTATCAATAATTATTACAAATATTTTATTATTGAATATATAATTATATATATTATATATTATATATATCATTATAATAGACTAATAAATGAACTATATTAACCATACATTGTTTAAAAACATTTGATTAAATATTTTCTTGGTTGTACACTCGAGGCCACACAATTTCCCTAACATTTTCAAAACAACTTTGGCACTCTTCTGGTTTAATAGTTAAAAAACCATCTCTGATTTTTTCAAGAAAATTTTCGATGCCATTCCAAGTCCTCACATTTTTTTCAACCCTACTTTTCCAGATCCCAAATATATTTTCAATTGGGTTTAGTGCTGGTGAGTACGCAGCATTAAATACGACAGTGTGGTTTGTATTATCTAGCATTCTTCTCATAGTGTTGTGAATATCACAATTATCCACCCAAAAAACGCATTGTCTCTGTTTTAAATCATACTCATGAATTAGGTACCGGAAGTAGTCTTCGAACGAATTTAACGTGTTTGTTCCACAAACCACATTGCAATAAGAGAGTCCGTCACAATCAACTGCGCATATGGAGGTGAGGCGAAGACCACCTTTTGATTTTGTGATGAAGGCTTCCTTCCCTCTAACTGACCAGCCATATGCAGGAGTTGATGCTACAGTCCAACTGGTTTCATATATACAAACCCAACGTGCTCCACCTGTTATATAACCCCTTAGAGTGTTTACTGCTGCAATTCTTTTTTCTTTATTATCTGGCGTGTTGCTTGTTGGCCCTCTTGTCTTTGTTCTTTTGAAAGAAAAAATAGGGACTTCTCTCTCTTCACCTGTTGCTGTTTTACCAGTCATGAAATTTCCAATTGATGATATCGAAGGTGCATAAAGATCAATGTCCTCTTTAGTAACAGCAACCTTGGATATTTTTGGAATATCCAAAATGATTTCGTCAACATCTTCTTCTTCGCGTAATTTTTCTTCTTGTGCTATCATTTTTCTAATTGAAGTTATTTTTGTTGTTGTGTCTTCTTTAATAGCTTTTTCTACCAATTTTTGAAAAGGTAAAGTACGGCTTTGTCTTCTATAATGATTTTTTGGATATATTGATATCCCTTTTCTTAACATTGAAAGATACTTTTCAATGTTTATTTTTTTAATCCCAATTATTTCTGAATATCGTGAAGCATTCATGTTATCACCATTTTTACTCCATAGTTCAACCAAAGAATCTCTTTGATCAATTGTAACACGAGAATAAGGTCGTGTATTTGTTTTCTTCTTTTTTGAATCCAATTTTCGGGGCCGACCCCGTGATCTTTTTTAAAGAGGTGGGATATCTTGATGGGGCAACATTACAGGTTGTACAGGTTGCCCTTGCATGGATAATGGTGCATTTTCATGATAGTCGTTTCTTGCTCCTGGATCTCTTCTGTCGATATAATCCAATTGCATGATATCATTTTTGCCCGTTATTTAAATATACATAATTATGTTAAAAAAATATCCTCATTGTGAAGAGGTTCTAAATAAAAATAGATTAAAATTTAGTTATATAATAGTATAAATATAGTTACATATTAAGTATTTTTAACAAATAATAACTTGCTTATTATGTGTATTTTTATTCCTAATATTCGGGAATATCCAATAATTTGTAAAAAAAGCAAAATATTTTCAAACAAAAGTTATATAAGTTATCAAAAATCCTATATATTTTAGAAAAAAACTATTGATTTTACTAAAAATGTTGTATAAATTAGAAAAATGCCATATAATTTATAACAAATATAATCACTTTCATTAAATGCTATATAATTTATAAAAAACACAGTCTATTTCATTAAAAGTAATATAATTCATTAAATACAATATAAACCATAAAAAATACTGTCGAAAATATAAAAACATAATCGATTTATTAAAAAATATTATCGATTTGAAACCAATGAGCACTGTATTCTAATGTAATGTATCAAAACATTGTTATAAAAAGTTAATTAATTTACGTTTTAATTTTATTTTTTCTCCTCCTTCTTTTCAGTGGCAGCAGCTTTTGTTGTTGCTTCCTTTGGTACAGTAGCAGCTTCTTTTTTGCTCATTTCTTTGGCATGTTAAATTAATGATTTAAAAATAATTTTTTATTTTTTATTTTACTTTTATTATTGTGCTTATTAACACAGAATATTTGCTATTTAATTATCAAGATAAACACTGTAACAAATTTTTAATTATTTTTGATGTATCATTTTTTTGTTAACAACGTAATAAATAATAATGTCGATTGAGTAATCAGTATACATATATAATCATTTTGTACCTTTTCAATTTATTATAACATTAATAATGTTGAATTGAATGATAAGTTACTTTTAGTTTTTATTTGTTCAATTTAAATAAAAATGTTTTTGTTTTATTAATTTATTGAATAAACAATTTGTTTTGTTTGATAAGGTTACAAAAAAACTTTTGTTGTAAAGTTTTGTTGAAGAACTACAATAATCTGTTCTATTTAAGTCGAGTTTGGACTGTTTTTTTTCAATCGTTAATACACATGCCAAAGAAGAAAGAAAAGAAGGGGAGCCGCTGCTTCACCAAAGGAAGTAACACCCAAAGCTGAAGACACCGAAAAGAAGGAGGAGTATATTTAAAGTGTGATTAATAAATTTATTATCAATGTTATGTTTTTGTAACACAAAGTTTAATGGTTTTATTTTATCTTATTAACCATGTTATAAAATAATTTAAAACTGAAAATAACGTCACATGTGTTTATACACCTTTTAAAGATTTATTCAAATTACCATGTAAATGATATTTTTTAAAAAACATATTTGAAGCTTATATTCTCGTTAAATATTTTTATTAAGTTTTATAATTAAAAAACAGAAAATATTTTTTAAATAACATATGAATAATTGAATTACAAAAAAATATAAAACATGAAATAATGTTCAACAATTATAATAAGAGACTCAACTGAAAAAATTAATTGTTGGATTAACAATGATTTATAAAAGAGTTTATAAGCAACGTTTATTATAAATGTCCACTAATGTAATTATTAGAAATGTTTTTTGAAATAAGTGAGAATTTAACAATCATATTTTTAATTATGGTTATTAAAACTTTTCAGTAAAACTATTTCGATTGTTTTACTGAAATATTTAAATTAAGGTTGCACTTTAAAGAATAAAAAGTTTTATTTTATTTTTCTTCTTTTTTTTAATCAGTCACCCTCTTCGAAGGTTTCCAAAATCACAATCCTAATTACTTAAGTCACCATTTAATAATCAAAATGTTCATTTTCTTTTATAAATTCGTACGTTATAATATAACATTTTTGGCAATAATTATTATTAAAACGTCTAGCCTTATTTTTGCAAAAGTATTATGTGTTTTATCTAAAACTATATAATAAATTTATAAAACAACTCTGTACAATAAACAAAACTATTTTTATTTTATGTTTTTAATAATTGGATTTAAATATTGTTATTTATCTTTAACCCTAAAAGATAAAAAAAGTGAATCATTACTATATAATATTTTTATTATAAATTATAATTCACTCATCGAGTTTTCGTGAACTATACATAATTAATAGAAATTATAAACTATTGAACCCTGCCACATCACGATATGTATATAAAGAACGGTAAATTACATTCAATCCTTCTCGGCCTTTATGGCTTTGATCAAGTGTAGTATCTGTTCTAGCAAGCTTAATATCTTGCTCACCTCTACGGAGGTGCAAATATTAAACAATTTTTGCGCTGGGGTTTAGTCGTGTTGAGGCTTGCCAAAGACACGACTAGACAAGAATGTGCTTGGCTACGGCCATGTCGCATTCGCCCTCTATTTAACTTTATTATATTTTTTATTATATATTAACTTTTTATAGTCCATTTGAATTTATTTCAATAAACTATTTTTTATAATAATATATTTATAAAAATTAATACACCACAATTCTATTATTTAATAATATATTATTATAAAATTAATAATTAAAGAAAGTCAATAAATTACTCTTACTCCAGCCAGAAGTCATCCTTTACGATACTTTCTTTGATCTTGTCAATGTACTGCTCGAATTCTTGGCTAACTAACACTTTGAACATCTTAACAGGTGTGTCTTCAACGAATTTAATAACTCTAATGATTTTATCTGTTAATTTCTTATCTTTGGTATAGTTTTCGATCTTCTCATAAAGATCAGTGTAGATTTGATTGAAATTTTCTTGAGTACTTTCAAATCTTGTTCTGATCCTATTGTTCTCTTTTTCTTCACACACCATGAGTTCAAATTGGTAAATGTGTTCCGATACATAGCAACAATCAAAATTATCACAGACCTTGTCCAAGAGGTCTTCGGCTTGAAAATTTTTGAAAGTGAAATACAAATTTGAAACTTGATGAATTTTATCTTTGTTTGGAAGAACTTCAAGACGGTGCGTGTAGATGTTTTGCTCACCAATGTACTTCACAAAAACGTCGACGATTTCTGGAGTCACAGTGACGTCTTCAAATTCGACTCTGAAACGTGTATAAATATATGCATATTGCGACAAGAGATTTTTGTTATTATTACATAATATGACAATTAATTCTTCGATGTTTTGATACAGTTGTAGAATGTCTTCTTCCTCTTTTTTAAATTCAGGACTTTCAGTAATTGTTTTTTTCTTTCGGTCATATAAACTTTGATTTTTAATATGTTGGTGTTGTTCCCAAGCCGTTTCAATTAATTTGCGTTGCTCAAAGGCAAGTTTCACTTCATTTTCAGCTTTTCTATACTCTTCATCTTTCTCTATCAACACGGGAATTGACTTTTGTTACTTCGGCATTGTTTCTTTCAATTTACGAGTTTGACGTCTTTATATTTGTGAGATATGTTTCATACTTTTCATCCCAAAAAGAAATGGGATGAAAAGTATGAGGCATATTCCATACAAAAGAAACAATTGCTTTTTAGATATAACTATATTTATAGTATAATTTATAGTATTATATTCCAATTGAATCGATGAGTTTACATGTTTGTTTGAATAGTTATATTTTAGTTGTTAAATCTGAGTTATACAATTTATGATAATAGATAGAGTATTATATTAATATATTTTTAGTGCTTAGCAGTTTGTGAACAGAAGTGTTTTCCTATTTTTTTCAAACTGAAAAAAAATCACATTTAAGACGTGACCACCGTTAGACTTTTAATTTTTATAACATACAAAAAATAAAGCGTGCATACTTTTTGTGTGTTATTAATGATGCATCAAACGTGGACTGAAAAAATACAATATTAAAACTAAATCGTGTATTATTTAGAATAACTTTTAGTTTTTGGATTTGAATTTATATTAATATGTATGCGTGTTATAACAATCATATTTTTGGTATTGGAAGGGTTAAAAATGAAAAATATTAACTGTATTATATTGTAAAAATGAAGTTGTCAAAAAAATGTCAGATGATTCTTTTATTTTAATTTTATATTTTGGGTGTGTCGAATCATAGGTATTACTGACACTAAGCGAAAAATAGTACCATTTCAACGAACATTTTATGAATCATAAATGTAAAACGTTGTCGTAATATTATAATATTACGACAACCGATATTTAATCGGTAAATATCATATTATTATGATATTTACCGATTTTTAAACAGTTTATTTTTCATTCAATATTATTCAAAACGTCAATAAAAAATTATAATTTCTAGTTTTATATTTAAATACTGGTTATCTTAAAACTGAAAATATAAATATTTAAAATAACGAACTGTGAAATTAAATGTCAAAAATAGATGTGTATCACATGATGATTGTTTCCAAATATTTTTCAACAATATACGACTTTATATCGATTGAATTTGTCTGCAAAAAGTATAATGGTAACATGGAAAAGTTTCACTTTAATCCAATTGCACTTACAAACAAAACAATAAAATATTTTAAATCAATTGAAACGCTGAATTTATACACCAAAAATGATGAAACTTTTGGAAGTACTTTTGATTCAAATAATACCAAAGAAAATTCATTCAATAAAAAAGAATTTTACAAAGTAAATGTTTTATACCCAGTTGACTATGACAAAGCTTATCAACACAAAATTTCCACTTTTGTTTTCAGAGATGTGTGTTACACTAAAACAAACAGAATAATGTTCGGCGACTCTATTCCGTGCACCAACAACATTAGAATAACAAGACTTGGAAACGATGTGTATTTTGGCTGTGACTTGATGACTTCCATACACATTCCCACAACCATTTCTATAATTGGGAATAACGCATTTAATGGTTGTGAAAAAATTTCGTCGATTGAGCTTTCTGAAAACGTAAAAAATTTTGGGATTAATGCGTTTGGTATGTGTTTATCTTTACTTGAAATAAAAATTCCAAAATTAGTCAAAATCATTCCAAAGTGGTGTTTCGCTGAGTGCATCAAACTTTCACGCGTAAACCTTTCAGAGAATTTAATTGAAATTGGAGAAGAAGCGTTTTTCAATTGTCACTCTTTACAATCAATAAAAATTCCAAGTGGAGTTTCTTATATTGGACAATCTGCGTTTAATGAATGTGAAAAGCTGAGTGAAATTATATTGCCAAAGAGTATTTCGGACATATCATATGGCTGTTTTGCAGGGTGTTCAACTCTCACTAAAATTGCTATTCCCGATACAGTCAGTGTTATAAACTCAATGAGTTTCTTTCAATGTAAGAATTTGCAGATTTTGGAATTGCCAAAAAATCTGCAAGTGATTGGAAACGAGGCATTTGGCGGATGCACATCACTTGTTAGTATCACGCCATACGGTACAATTATATCGTAACGTAGAAATGCTTTTAGACATATTAATAAGTAAAGAAATGAACTATTAGATTTAATTTCTTATATTTATATTGTTGTTCATTTTTTAAAGCAGTTCTATATAGGAGTCAAAATTTATAACATATACATTATTTTTATTGTTTTATTGTTACAAAAAGTTTTTATCTTATCAAATATAAAATTAAATCAAAAATGAAAATAAAAGCAATATCGTTTTAGAAAGGTAAAAAGTTGTTGTCAATATACAAAGAAAGCAACTTATTTATTTACTTATTAACATCCAAATTTTTAAAATAAAGTCACAATTTCCCAATATTTTATACAATTCATTATTAACATAAATATATTGTTAGTGTAAATAGCTTGGTCTATTTTTTTGTTTGTAATAAGATTCTCTTTGGTGTTTTTAACTTGTAAAAATTGAGTTGCCTTTTACGCCACCACCAATTTTAAAAATTGTTTTATTGTTCCACTTCAAATAATATGCAAATTATAATTATATTAATTATGAAAATAAGTATAATGATTTACAACAATATTATTAAAAAAGTCACATCCAAATAAATTTAATAAATATTTTAAGTATAATAAAATTAAATAAAATTTTACCATCAAAAAGTGTGGACAAAAAATAATAAAAAATAATTATATTTTTAGTTTTTAAATTATATCCAAATATGTACCACGTCATTGAAGTATGTCAACAGAGTGAATATAATCCACCCAAAACGAATTAATACAAAAGATGCAAATTTTTGTGAAGACTCTTACTGGTAAAACAATCACATTGGAGGTCGAGCCAAATGATTCCATTGATGCCATTAAGGCAAAAATTCAAGAAAAGGAAGGCATCCCACCAGACCAACAGAGACTCATTTTTGCAGGAAAACAACTTGAAGAAGGTAAGACCCTTTCTGATTATAACATTCAAAAGGAATCAACACTTCACCTTGTTTTGAGATTGAGAGGTGGGTTTTAAGCATATTGTCTTTGCATTGTGCTTTGTAATTCAATTTACGTGATTACTTTTTATATCGAATTTAAATGTTATCTGTTGTGTTAAAACAAAAAAAAATGTATTTAAATTAAAAACAATACAAACGAGATAATAATAAAATGCATTTGCCGGGACTCGAACCCGGATCTCCACCTTGGAAGGGTGGAATTCTGCCCTTAGACCACAAATGCTTGTTTATTTTTTAATTAATCAGAATAAGACAATTAATGTGTATATTTGATATCTATTTATTATCGAAATATTAAATGTATTTGAAACATCAACAATAAACATTAATTTTTTTGTACTACTGACACAAGAATTATAATTATATCTAAAATATAAAAAACAGCTGGATTTCTTAACACATTTTAGTTAATATTTAAATTATGTATTTAGCCACTTGTATAATTTGACTGGGTTGAAAATAAAAAACAAGTATTTTTGATATTATCATTATTTTTTTTCAAACCAAGTTTGTCCAAAGAACATTTATTTGAGCATATTTTTTAACTTTTCATTATTATTAAACCTGTTTATTTATATGAGTAGTGAAAAAAAAACTAAATTTTCATATTTGTATATAAAAAATAATTGTCAGAATTGTTGTACAAATTTAACTTTAGACGGTTGATTAATATTTTTTTAATCAGTTTACTCTTAAGTAGTATAATCAAACAAAACATGTATATTAATCAACAAAGACGATTATATATCTTATTTTGTTTTTTTAAAAATAGTCTATTATAAATCGAAGTTTTTATTATTTATTTGAAGCATTATTTTGTTTATAAACATTTCAACAACAAATTATTTAATTAATAATATAGAAATAACATGTTCAAGCTTTCAAAACAATGAGCCTTGAACAGATCAATGATTGTCTATCTTTTGTGTCAAAATCCACAAATGGATTGAAAGTTTGATTTTGGACATCATAGAAATCTCTAACACAAGGATTGAAAGAGATGGTCCCCTTTTTGTCCATCCAAAACGCCGAGAATACGGAAATAATCATTTTGTTGGAGTCTGGGTAAAGTATAAAGGAACTTTTATTTTGTGTTTTTCTCAAGAACTCGGAGGGAGTAGAATCCGTCAATTTGAAAGAAAACAAAAAGAAATTATCCGATTCGGCATTTATTGAATTTGTTTTGGATGGTTGAACAAGTTCATCTTGGTAAAATCCAAATATATCTCCATTAACCCTGAATATGAAAATGAGTTTGTTTTTGCAGCTGACAACAGAACGGAGTTCTCTTGAATCAAATCCCGAAACTTCTGAATCAAATTCAACTTGAAGATCATCGGTCATTGTCTTTGAAACCAAGAAATTGTATAAAACGTCATTGCCTGAATACTTTTTGTTAATTTCAGTCAATAAAAAATTTTCGTTTTTGTCTTTTTGAACTTCTCCAAGACGTGGCTTTGAAAAATGTCTTATTCTGAACGATAACTTATTTTTTAAAGAAAGTGAAGTGTCTGACTTTGATTTGGATAACGTCGTCACAGCATTTCCTTCATTTGAGAATTGAAGTGGTTTTGAAAATTTAACAGTCTTGTGCTTTTTGAATGATATACGAGTTTCAGAAGTTTCAAAAGATACAACACACTTTTCTGGTTGTGTCACATATTCACTTCTTATAGAGCCTGGTATCGTAGTTGTGTTTCCCATTTGTTTTTGTGGTATACTGAATTGTATTATTTTCAGTTTATATACAGGGTTGTCATTTTTTTCTTGTCATTTTTAGAGTGCACTAAACTTGTCAATTAAATGAACAAAAAGAAACAGTATATCGACTTTTTTATTCATTACCTCCATTTCCCAAGTCATTTTTTGATTTTTTTTATTCTTATGTTATTAAAATATCATATATATGATCTGTGCCAATATTTGGGAAAATATGCAAAACTGAAAAAAATTTCAATTAAGTATTGTAATGTAAAAATAATTTAAAAAGGCGTGAAAATAAGGGGTCGTTTTTTGTTGAATCAAAAGTATAATAATGGACAATATTGAATAATATATTATATACTTAGAATATCAATAAAATATAATAATTGTACGAATGTAACTGGTTTTAAAGGATATTTAAAAAACTCAGCTATTTATTTAACAAAATAACTAGCCTGGTTAAGTAAAAAAATATTAGCGTTTTCACAATATCAAATATTCATTAAAAACCTGTTTTTTATTTGATTGGATTTGAGGTAATTATTATATTTTTGAGTTTTACATACTTTATTTGTTGCTACAATTGGGTTATCATGGAATAATTTTTGTTTTGATCAATATCCAAGTAAAATTTTATCCATTATCTTATCTAACATATAATAATTATTCCCAATCATATAAAATAAATGGCTTCAAAATTTATATTTATTATATATAGAACACCTTTTTTATTCCAATACATAATAAATATTTTTATTGTTTTGGTTTGATAGTATTTTTTAAAATAAAAATACAATAACAAATATCATTGAAATTTACAATTTTATATTTATATATAAAATAATACTACCCCAAATTTTGTTTTTAAAACAATATTATTAAGATAATTTGTGTTCATATTCTAATTCTAAATAGATTCGATTTAATTTGTAGAAAACCATGAAAATTGAATTTTTTAAATAAATTAATAAACAATAACCGTTTGCATTATTTATTGGGTCATTTGAACTTAAAATGAATTCAAATGGAAAAAAATATAATACCGAGTTGTACATAATCATACTAATTAATTCTAATTCGACATTTTATTGTATAATTATCATGTTAAAATCCACTTTAGTCCATCTAATCTACTGATTATGCTATTCAATATTTATGTATAATACGGCTAAAAACACTTTAACATCAAATGACACAGTAAAACACAATATAACAACAATTTAAGGAGCTTTTTCTTTTGTTCTTTACTGATAAATTCATACTTTAAATATAAAATAATGAAATAATAAAAATAATTATGTATTAATTATAATTTATTGACAAACAATTTTAAAAAATTGTTTTATTGATAACAAAACAAAAAGAAATTGCAAAATATTTTTTTTGTCAACATAAGTCATTTATACGTTTTAATAAATTTTGAGTTATATGTTTATTGTTTTTAACATTTTTAAAATTTAATAGTGTCAAATTTTTAAAAAAATACTACAAACAAACAAATTAATAAATTACTGATTTTTATTAAAATTTACAAAAACAACACTGAACTTTTTAAAAATAGTTTTTACATACTATTTATGGTTTTCGTGGTATTATATAAAGAAACCCAACTTTCGATCTGTTGGGTTTCTTTAGTTATGAACGTGTCATATATTGAAGTGTCTTTCCTAATTCAGACAACGTCATTTTTATAATCTATTTTATTAATATTTTGACGCACTTGTTTAAAATGTTGGTAATTTGTGGTTATATTATTTTGTTTTTAAACTTGATGTTTTCATTTTTTACTTCGTAATGTTAATTGTTGTATGGCAATATTTTTAAAATACAGAGTACAGTGACTTGACATGTTTTTTAACCATTTATAAAATACAAATAATTGTGAAAAAAAAACAGATAATATGTTATTTGAAATTTAAATCGAACTTTATTATTTGTTGTATTTTTTTATTCTGTATTTTTGTTAAATTTGTGTGTTTAAATTGTTTTTGACTCATTGATAATTTAGAGCATACTGATATAAACAATCCCTAGTTTTTTGTTGTTTTTGAGATGTTGATATGTGATACAAGTAATGTTTGTTTTGTCGAACTTTTCATCTACAAACAGTTCTGTTGTTGGTTTTTTTTCAACATCACCAAACAGAATTGTGGTTTTAATTTATGTTTTTATTTTGTGTTCCACTGAAAACGGTGAATTAACATAACATCATGTAGTATTAACACACACTATAACCAAAATGTAAATATTGCATTTTAAGAACACTTTAAAATCGATTACTTTATGTTTTTTGTATATTAACAGGTTAGATTTTTACCTTGTAATTTTTTTTTAAAAAAGAGAAGTAATAAAAGGCAAATTTTAGTTTGGTTAAAAAAATAAAAGGGAAAACCTGTTAAAACTATAAGGCGGTTTTTTTGTCCGCCAACAATTGAAAGAAAACAAATAACAATTGTGATTAATTTGACTAAGATTTGCCAAATATCAATTTTTGGAAAATATTTAGGGGCTTTCCCATGTTAAGTTGCTCACTTTGTAAATACAAATATTTTAAATGTGTGTTGACAACATTTGGATCCATTTGCCTTTCGAATTTTTTATCAATGAGTGTCAAGAGCAGCAAGTTCTTCAACATAGAGACTATTTCTCTGTTTTTGAATTTCCTAAATTACACAGAACAAAACAAGCTTTACTAACTATGTGTTTATAATTCACGCATACAATTTATGTGTTCGTATTTTTTTCGGCGAACTCGTTAATAACATTATTATTATTTTTTAGTTTTTCGTTTTTGGGTTTTTTATTTTTTTTATTTTTAGAATAGTTTCATTAACCACACATTTTTAAAGGAGGATTTTTTTCTGTTGATTTACAGTTGTAAAAAATATGATACTTTCAATTCGCACCATTTTATATTGAGATTATTTGTCGTTGGATGTTTGAAAGTGGTTTGATTTAAAAGAAAATCTAATAAAATGTGAAGTTATTGCAAATTCTATTAATCTGCTTGTATCATTACATCACACAAAAATGTAAATGCATGTGATATTTGTTGATTATCTGTTATGAAATCTCAAATAACTTATTACGTCTTTTCATTTTATTTTTCAAATACGTAAAAATTTGAATATATCTAGAATTTAAATAAGTCATTTATTTGTGATCAATTTTTTTCGAATTTTTTAATGTGCAAATATTATTATTTGGTTAATAAGAAACGGACAGAAATCCTTCTTATAATATTTACCTGTTAAAGTATTTCAAATTTATTAAATTCAAAAAATACTAATTTTATATTACAAAACCTTTAGTTTATAATAAAAATTGAATTACGAATTATAATTGTTTTTTATTATAAGTTGTATAGGTTGTATTTTTGTGTTATCCACATTCTTGTGTTATATAATTAGTTGTGGTTGATGAATAATTGATTATTTTAGGAACTAATCCTATAAAATTATCCCATTGTTTCCAAGTTTTTTTTACATTTTATTATATTCCTGTTGTTTACATTTAATTACAGTCCGTCTTTTAAAGTTATCTGATCTCAAAAGTTATCTGGTACCTTTTGGACCATAAAGATTGGAATGAAAAGCTGTCCCAAAAATTTATTATAATTGTTTCGGGTTTTTTAACATTTACCTAATGCCCGATGTTTAGACAAAATTAAAGCTATTTTATATCCACTAGATAACGTTAAAAATTTTTACTCCTAAGCTATTTTGTTGATTAAATAACGTAAAAAACAAATAAAAAAAATAGAATTCATTTATGTTACGCCCAATTCTTCGGTAGGCTCACATGACTCCGAGCAGTCTTCTTTGTGAACCATCTCATCGTCCCCGTTTCCGGTTTCATGTACTGGGCTATCTGTAAAAAACAAATATAATTAAGAACTTTAAAAAAGACCAAGTATGACATTTTTAAAAATGTCATTTACTCACCCACAAATGACGCCAAATCAAAAGAAATTCAACAAATTGTTAATTCACTTGACGAGTTCTTTTTCTTGAACGCGAAATTTGATAAATACACAGTCCCAAGACAAATCACTTCTTTGGGAGTGGGCTGTTTTGCAAACGCGAAGTTCCTTTCAAAAATCGAGTTTCCACCTTTTTTTGTTTTCATTAAAAATAAATGCTTCAAAAATTGTAGTTCGTTAAGAGAAATTAACTTACCACCAACCGTCATTACACTTAAAAG
Organism: Entamoeba invadens IP1; assembly: GCF_000330505.1. Classification (NCBI taxonomy): domain Eukaryota; phylum Evosea; order Mastigamoebida; family Endamoebidae; genus Entamoeba; species Entamoeba invadens. The sequence continues at coordinate 58,591 of NW_004440451.1, forward strand.
GTCTTGCTTTGCTGCATGTTTGGCTGTTTCCGAAGTGTGTTTGCCAATTGTTTTGAAATGCATTGAAGGTGCCGCTTTTTCATGATGCATTACAATTTCACAAATAGAAATACCCAGTGCGATTACAGTTATTAAATCATCTTGCTTTGCAGAATGTGCATCGTTTTTATCTGTGGTATTCACATGTGGTTGTCGGTTATCTTATGTACAAGACAATTCATTTCTAAATTGTGTATCACTAAGGGAAATTACACTTCCAGACACAACAGAGTGTATCGAGAAGTATGCATTCAGAAATTGTAAAAATCTTTTGTTTTCCAGAGCACCAAGTAATCTTATAAAAATCGGCGACGGTTGTTTTTCAGAGTGTGTGTCACTTAAAAATGTCTTTTTCAATCAAAATTTGAAGGTAATTGGTGGCTTTGCGTTTTACAATTGCACAGGTTTGACTGCTATAAAACTCCCTAAAAACATCACGTTTATTGGGAAAAGTTGTTTTAGTGGGTGTATTTGGATAAAAAGTGTTGTGCTCAACAGAAAGGTTTTTTGGAAGAATCTGGTCTTTTAAAGTGAATCAAAATCGTTAAAAAGTAATTTTTATTAATTTAGTGACAAAGTTATCAATATTTTTTTGCATTTTGTTATTTTGTAATTATATTTCATGGGGTTCGAATAAAAACAAAAGAAGTGTTTGCATTCTTTTGTATTTAAAAAAATTTACAACTTAACAAAAGATGGATCAATAATAATCACATTTACACATTTAAATAGTGTCAGTCTTTTAAATTTATCTGGTGGACAAAAATAGCTTTAATTTTGTCTAAAAATCGGGCATTAGGTAAATGTTAAAAAACCCGAAACAATTATAATAAATTTTTGGGACAGCTTTTCATTCCAATCTTTATGGTCCAAAAGGTACCAGATAACGTTTTAAGACAGACTGTAGTGATAAATATTTCAAAAGAAAAATACTTCTTTGTTTATTTTTTTATTTATTCGATAATTGTTGTTACAATAATCGAATAAATCTTTGTAAAAGAATTATTTATACGAAGATTTTCAAAATTATTTTTTTTGTGCGTTAAAACATGTAATAATTTAATTGGGGGTTTTTATAGATTACTTTTAAAGTTTTTAAAATTATATTTTTTGTTTTCAAGTTGTTCAAAATAATGAATTCATAAAAATGTAATTTTTTATAATGAGACCTTATATTTTGAATGAAATATAAGGTCTCATTATATAAAAATTGTAATTGTTTGTATTATCAGTTGTAGTTGAGATCTTTAAATGATTAAAGTTGATAAGACCAAACATAATAAATAATTATAAAAGTATGAATCATCATCATATTTTTTAGTTTAACCGTCACAATCTTTTTAATAATTCAAAGCACTTTGAAAAATGTAACAAAAATAATTAAGCATCATCAAACAATTTAATTGAATAATAATTTAACAAATGATAAAGTAAAATAACAATTAGGGTATTGAATATAAATAAATATGACTGTCGAATGTAGTAACAATAATATATAAAGAAAAAATTGAATAGTATAATCCAAATGAGTGAAGTAATAATTGATACTCCACCAACTCTAGTTGAAGCCAAAAACAATCTTATTGACAAGCTGTACGTTGCAAACGTCATTAACAGGCTCAGAGAAATTGACGAGAGAAAGCCGAATGATTGCAAACGTTGGTTTTGGGAGTTAGTTCAAAATGCGAAAGATTCCCTTTCTCAGACTGGTCAAAAGGGCGTTGATATCAGTGTCAAAATCACTGACGACGCATTTGAGTTTTCACACAATGGAGCTCCTTTTACTGGAAAAGCAGCCTTAGCTCTTTTATATAAATACTCTGAAGGTAAGACTAATGACTCAGAGTCGACTGGTCGGTTTGGCACGGGTTTCTTAACAACGCACACCCTCTCCAAAATAGTATCAATTAGTGGTGACATGTATTATGATAATACCAAAGAAAGAGTCATTGGGTTTAGAACGACGATGTACAGAAATGGTACAACCGATCTCGAGCTCCTTGAAGGAGTCAAACAGATGTTTAATGAATTGAAATTTTACGAGCCACGACCTTATAAGACTACTTTTACATATCAAGTCAGAACAGAAGATAACAAAATGGCACTTGAAATGGGCACAGAGAATATCTATGATAATGCAGTGCAAACCATGTTGTTCTGCAAAGTAGTTAATAAGATAGAAATAAACAACAAAGGAGTAAAGACGATATTTAAAAGAGTTTCAAATAGTACTGAAGGTGATTTGGAAGTCATCAATTTTGTCGTTGAAAATAGTGAAAGTGTCATTAAGAGAAACTTTTTGTTGTGTGAACTTGAAGAACAATCTGAAGAACTCACAAGAAGATTTAAGAATCCACGAAACGTGAGACTGTCTGCTGCAGTAGAATTTAACGAAAATAAAGAATTGGTGGATGTCAAAGGGCCATCACTTTATTGTGTCCTTCCTCTTGTTGGGAGTGAAAAGATGCAATTTCCATTTCTTTTAAATTCACCCGATTTTGAGCCTGAAAGTGAGCGTCAAGGACTTTTCTTATCAGGAAAAGAAAGAATAGAAGAGACTGGTTGTATTTCTAACACTGGGATAAATCGAATGATTCTGAAAAGAGCAATTCCTTTATACAAAAAGTTTGTGGATCATTTGAAAAAATATTCATATAAAAACATTCAAATGGTTGGGAGGGGAATTAAAACAGTACCCGAATTGGACGCAAACTTTTCTAAAGAGTGGTATACTCAAAACTACTTTTTACCACTCAGAGAAGTGATGAAAAACGCACCAATTGTCGAAGGTGAATACGGAAAGATGCCACTTTTTAAACACAACACACAATTTGTCAAATTTCCAGTCATAGAAGACAACAAATATTTGAGCGAATTTTATGACCTTTTTAGAGTTTTTCATGTTGGCGAAATCCCATTGAAGTATTGTTTAGAAGAATGGACGGAACAATTATGGGAGGAATGTGAGAAGACTACACTCAAAATGTTTTTACAAGAAATTGAGAAATGTGGGTGTGTGGCTGTGATGAAAAGCAAAATGAAAATTGAAGACGAACCCTTTGATTTTCTAAATAAACTGCTTCTCTTTGTGAAAAAGGTAAAACCAGAGTATTTGACTAAAATTAAATTGATTCCAAACGAAAAAATGAATTTTATGCAATACAATGAAGACATCATCGATATCTCAAAAGTCAATCCAATATTAGTCGACATTGTCGAGTCACTTGGAATCACAAATTGGAGGGATATCGCTTTAAATAATAAAATTACTTGTTTTACTATAAACGAAAATCGCATATACACAAACTCTAAAACATCTACTTACATTGATACTTTGGTATTAAAAGTAAAGACGCAATCCGATGACTTAAAAAAG
>NW_004440451.1:62105-66891 GCF_000330505.1 Entamoeba invadens IP1
CGGAAATGATGTTAAATGAAATATCCATCTGTGGCATTTTAAATACATTGAACAAAACCTTAATGGACAACAAATTGTTGAACGACTTTTTGTTGCACATTCAATACATTGCAGAAAATGATATATTCAAGTCGTTCGAAGTTGTTCCAAATCAGAAGGGAGAATTGAATAATATCTACAGATTAAATAAAGATGTTGATATTGACGATTTCTTCAAAGAAAATGAAGTCGTTATCAACAACAATGGAGATTTAAAATCGACTCTTCTTCATAAAAGTTTTAATTTGAAACTCAAAGAAATGAAACAAGAAACAGTGACTCAAGAGTTTTTAGATAAAGTCAGAAGAGACCGAAATCTTGATATGTGTAAGGAAATATTGAAATTCCGACCATCTAAAAAACTCGTGAATAACATTCCTTCCGAGTTAGAAGAACAAATGAAACTGTTTGGAGACATCATGCAAATAAATAACACAACTGAAATTGGAGTTAATTCCATTGAACTTTGGCAGGTAGCTTTCAATGTTTTTATTGAAGATTTATACATCCAAAGTAATAGAAATGCGACTTTTGGAAATGTTCTCAATACTTTAGGTATTTACAACAATGAAAATAGAATCCAACTTTATGAAAAAATTGTGTATCAATTTTGGAAGATCCATGAAAATGATATTCGCTTACCTAATGTGAATGACCAAATGGTTAAATTGATTGTCTTTATTCAAACGACATTCCTTCTGTATTTGTTGAAATTGAAAAGTCTCTTTTCACTTGCCGATTTAATCAATACATCTCAAGAAGAAATACATTAAATTATTATGAAGAAATAATAAACAAAGTGGTTAGAAAGAATATTACTATTAAAGACTTAAATCTGTCAAGTGGAAAAACAATGATTTGTAAGCAGATTGATAGCATGGTTCACACATTTTATACAAACAATAAGAATGAAGCTCCTTTCGAAAGAACATTAAAAGAAAACGTTCAAAAATTAGTTGAAACTGATGAAATAGACGACTTGGATTTGTTTCCTTATTACAACTCAATCCGAGAGGAAATTGAATTCAATTTACTCTTTACTTTAGAAAAGAGAAAACAACTCTTCCAACTTTCCAAATTAATGGACAACGAAATTGATGTAGAGGGAATTAAAAAAGCGATTGGTCAAGTTAATGAATTAAAGCAGAAAAACAAAGAATTTGAAAAATCGCTTCAAGACGAAAAAGAACAGAAAAATCAAATTCTTAAAGAAAACGAGACTTTAAAAACAGCGTTGACTACAACGAAAAATGAAAACACAGAATTGAAAACTCTTTTGCAAGAAATGCCCGTGGGTGAACCAGAAAATTTGCAACAAATATCTCTCGATGGCGAAATTTCATAATGATTTTGATTTTTTGTGTTATTTTATAATGAATTAAATTTTTAGAGTTGAATTACGTGTTAATTTAACACTCAATTTAAAATAAAAAGAACTAAAAACTATTGTTATGTTAAATAAAAAACAACAAGAATAATATTTTAATATGATAATACACATGAATTATTATATTCTCCAATTTATTAACAACCTCTTTTATTTTAATTTGATTGTATGTACATTGTTTCCAACTGAAGTACAAAATGTTGCTCGACATGCCATCCTTCTTAAGTTGTATTTGTTTTTAAATAAAATCTGTTATTTCTATGGACGTGCAAAGTAATTATTACCACATTTAAAGCACTACTTGAAGCATTCATACTCTATGAATAAAAATGAATTCATATTAGCAGCTTTTTTATCCATCTTTAGATCTTTTCGTGTGATATAACTTTATATTCCAAAATATTTGATAAATATCATATTAGTCGTCAACGTGTTAACGTTTAATATAGATTAAAAGTCAGTCAATTTCTACCTCACATTGTCAGAAAAGTTTGACAAAAATATCACAATGTTGTTTGGCTTTACATCTCTATATAAAAAAAATATTTGTACATAAATATATAATTTTTTAAAAACCATCTAACATGATTTTTTTACGCATTTTAATTATAAGTTTGTTTATTTATTATATTTCAAATATCTTAAAACCCAAAACTCTGTAAATTTGGTGACCAAACTCACTTTATTTGGTACGAAAACCCATTAAAAACAATATATTCACTTCGAAACTTTTACAACATTTCAACTTTATTTACAAATAAAATATAATCAATTTTTAGTTGTTTTTAATGTTATTCATCCGTTTAATGACAACTTTTTTCTCTTTATAAGTTTCTTTGCAAACAACACCAAACTCGCCTTCACCAATAATTTTCTCATTAATCAACAATTTAGAGGGAAACAAGTTGACATTTCAGAGATTGCTTCATTGGTAATTTTTTTTGATGAACTCTTTTCCACTTTCCAAAGATTTCGATATTATCAAAACGTCATAAATAAATTCAGTAAAAAAACAACAAAAAAAAGAATGCTGAGGTTTATGGTTTTATCACTTGACATATTGTTTTTATTTTTACACTAATAATTGTTGAAATAAAACGAATTAAAACAATAGTTATTTTTACTTATTTATAAATTAAATAAAATAAGTATTAATTGAACTGATAAATTACAACTAAATACTAAAAATGAAACCATTTGACGATATTCATATGATGATTGTTTCTCAGTATTTTACAGCAATAAGCGATTTCATTACACTTGAATTTGTGAATAAAAAGTACAACGGAAACATGGAGCGATTTCATTTCAATCCAATTCCACTCAACATGAACATGATAAAATATTTTCAAAATATTAAAACACTTAATTTATGGTATGAAAAGGACGAAAATTTCGGTAACTTTATTATAAATGACAAAAAAGAAATTAATGAATATAAGAAAATCGACTTTTATCAAATAAATGTTTGGTTTGAAGTTACTTATGATGTCACACAACTCAATAAAAACTCAAATTTTATATTTAAAAAAGTTACTTATTCTTATAATGATAGAGAAAAATATGGCGATGTAATACCAACCAGCATTAAGAAACTTGGTTGTAGTTGTTTTGTTAAAAGCTTAAACAATTCCATTCAAATTCCAAATACAGTCACTTCAATTGGCAATAACTGTTTTTCCGAATGTGGCAATTTAACAACAATAACACTTCCTCTTTATTTAAAAGAAATTGGAGAGTGTTGTTTTGAATTTTGCAACACACTTAAAACCATAACACTGACACAACACGTATATTCATTTGGCGAAAACTGTTTTCAATTTTGTACCCGTCTTTCTTTTATTTGTCTTCCCAACACTCTAAATATATTGCCGAATGCTTGTTTTTATAATTGTCACAATTTAGAAAGTGTAACATTTCCATCACAAATTAAGTCGATTGGTGATAACTGCTTTGCAGGGTGTCTGTCGTTGTCTTCTGTGACAATTCCCAATTGCGAGGAATATATCGGACACTCCGCCTTTGCGAGTTGTAAAGAATTGAATTATGTTATTATCAATGGAAACGTTAAAGTAATTGGAAATGAGTGCTTTAAAGATTGTCAATTACTTACATCAATTTCACTTCCAAGTGACGTCAAAGAAATTGGAAGAAGTTCTTTCCAAGCATGTCGTTCACTTAAAACTATAAAATTTCCACAACTGATTAAAAGTGTTCAGAGTCATTGCTTTGATGGGTGTTACCGATTAAGTTTTATTGAATTGCCACTTGAGTTGTCGTCTATTGCCGAATGTTGTTTCCGTAATTGTTTTGATTTGGAATCTTTGATATTACCAACAAAAGTTATGGAAATCGGGGAAGCGGCATTTTGTAATTGTGGTTCTCTTCAAACTATAATTATTCCATACAAAGTGATAGAAATACCACTGAGGTGTTTCTACGAGTGCAATTCATTGGAAATTTGTATTCCAAATAGTATTACTTTATTTGGAGAAAAATGTTTTGAAGGATGTAAAAGCGTAATTCGTTATTGATGATTAATTATTACATTTACATTTTAAATAACACTGAACAAAATTAAAGTTGTTTAAAAATCGTAAGATTCAGAGTTTTATTTTTGATTTTCATTAGTTATATAAAAGTTTATTATATTTATAACATCATTCAAACAAAGAATTAAAAACAATTAAAATGTCTAGAAAAAATAAGTAAAGCAACTTCTCAAGATGTTTGCAAGTTAGCGGGAGGCTCCAAAATTTGGTATTTTCCATGAAATGAATGTTTTTCGAAAATATTGACCATTTGTTTTTTTGCTTTATTTTATAGTAAAACATTGAAAAACAAATATTTTTTACCACAAATATTTAATTATAAATTAAAATATAACACGTATTGAATTCATATTTATAATAATTAAATGAAAATGTATATAAACAGTAAAATTAAACAGAACTTGAAATGTATAACAGAATGTCAATAAACACGTTTTTTATGTTATATGGACTTAATGGAGTTTATACTTATATGCTTTGTAATGAAGTTATGAAAAAAAGTAAAGCCTATATTCACTTTAACAAGTCGCATTTAAATTTGATAAACAATGATAAAATACTCAAAGCTAAAGTGAACTTATTTTGTGTTGAGAAAAAAAATTAGCATAAATACCAACGAAAACAAAGAAATAACACCAGAAATAGCTTATAATATTTCAGAAATAAATCATTGAAACTTTATGTGAAAATAATGATAAATTGACTTGTGCACATGCTATACAAACAACAATCACAATAATCGAAAGTGAAATAAAAATATACCGACCAGAGATACTCACTCGCGTTTAACTTAGAGAAAGTGTATTAA
>NW_004440451.1:66991-71304 GCF_000330505.1 Entamoeba invadens IP1
TGTATTAAGAGGCATTTTGCTGGAACGTGCACTCAAATAGCCAACAAAGGATATTCATATATACCGCCGAATACATACTATTCTATTCAATTAGATGAGTCAAGGATTGCAAGTGAAAATAATTATGTACGCTTTGTTAAATTTTTAAATTGTAGTTTTAAAGTGTGTCAATATTTACTAAGTGTATTTGGGTCGATGGTAATAGCACAGGAATTAAAATTAAAGACAGAGTTTTCGATTTAATTAAAAATAATTGTCTTGATATAAAAAGCATTTTTTTCTATTTGTTCAGATGGTAGAAGTAAGCTTGACAGAAGAAAAACAGCTGTGCGGTTATGAATTAATGAAATAACTAACTTAATAAACCCATCTTCCCTGTAACTTAATTTTGGTGTATTGCACACAGACAATCTCTTTGTTGTTGACCGATTGTCAATAATATTTTGGGTTTATTTGTAGTCGAAATGGTAAACGCTATAACATTGACACTTAAATATTCTGACACATTTCGTTACTGGCAAAAAGAAACAGGAAACGAGTTCAAATTAAAAGTATACAACCAAGTAAGATGGTTAAGCAGAGGAGAAATGTTAATGATATTATATGAACACTATAATCCAGTGTGTTTTTATTTCAATAAAGTATTTCATTCATTTAATATGATCAAACATTGGTCTTTTGATGAGATACTTAACACGCCAGCTTTTGATAAATTTAGATTATACTTGGCATTTTTATATGTTATTTTCGAAAAACTAAACATAATAAACAGAAAACTTCAAACATAATGTCTGTTAATGCCAGGGACAGTTATGTATGTGGATCATTTTCGATTTGATTTATGTGAATATTTTAATAATTTGGTAAGTGGCACAATTCCTATATCTTAAAAAAATTATAATTTTATCACAAAAAACAAAACATTATTGACATTAGATTATTTAAAATGTTTTTGGAAATTGTTTCTACACTCTTCTTTGAATTAAAAATTCAATCCTTATGCGTACATCGTTCCCTTGATTAAGAAATGATTTATAAGTACAACTAACGATTATAACACTCGTTATGGAAAACAAGAAAAACAATTAGATGGTGTTTTAAGAATACCGTGTTCATTTTTAAACAATTTTGGTGAATATTTACTTCGTTTAAAAATATGTCCGATATATTTTCTTCAAATAAAAATTGAAAGATATAAAAGTACTCTCGATCGACATGTGGTATTAGATAATATTAGAGATAATGAATTCTTCAAGTCTTGAAAACATAAAGGTTTTTCAAGACTTTAAACTCGATCAGGCTGCTCGTTTGAGTTTATCCACCCACAGTCCAATGTTTGATCCACTCTTAAGTCAATAACATTTTGCATTTTCTTAACTAATTCGTGATTTGTAATAAGTCTAACATCGAGCATTTGCGTAAAGGCCACAAAAAAAATAAAAAGAACGTTGTTTTGATTGAATATTATTATTTCTTGGTTGTTGTGTGATGGAAAATTATCCAAAAAGAGAATAGCGGGTCCATTATAATTATATTTAAAACGATAAAGCATCAACTCCTTTATAAAAACATTAACCACCCACTCTTTAAACAAAAAAACGTTCATTATTGATGTTGGAGAATATAAAATATGGGTGGTTGTTTTATTATAACCATAAAAACTGAATTTCCATTATATACTTTTGATGGGAATTATCACTGTGGATTAAAGTATATATCCTAGAGCATTTATTGATGCCACATGTGATACGTTTTTATCTGATTTGTCTATAGAACAATGAAAATCGGCGATAATTGCACTTTCTGGTATAAAAACTTTGGTATTGAAAATACCAAAAAAATCTTGATGCCAGACTCATCCATGTTAAAAATAAATGTAGTAAAACAGCATCAATATCATGATCTGCCTTTAAAAAGTAATTATAAAGCAATTGGGGAGATATTTCCATTCTTGATTATTCGACAATGCTTGTCAATATTTTTTAATCCCCAGAGATTTCATCAAACTTGTGATATAATTGGTAGTATATGTAACTTTAAAATATCTTGAAATGTAGTCCTGGAGATAATCAACAATAAAAAATCTTTCAGTATACCAAACTAATTTAAAGTATAGTAGTTCGTTGTATTAATTATGTTTTTGATAATTTGTATTGTCCACCAGAACTTTTAAGAATACCCAATTTTCTTTTTATACTTTTTTCAATTAAGTTATTCGAGCCACTGGTATCCCCCAAAAAGCAGTAATATTCTCATTTGTTAATACATGTTTTTATATTTTAACTTCTTGTTACTTCCTTGAGTTCTGCACCACCGTTCCATCATTGTTATTAGTAAGACTATTTGTTGTTGAAATGTTGTTGTGCGTTTTGTGTATTCTTCAAACGAAACAAATTCACAGATAAAATTTTCAAATGTAAAATAGTTTTTATAGTCTCTGTTTCGAAGTTCTAAAAGAAATTGAAGAAAATGAAATTGTTTATATATTAATTCAGCCTAACAACACTCAACAAATAGTTCATTATTAATAATTAATTATTTTTGTTTATTTGTTAGTGGAAATTCATTTAAGTTTATGGTTGTACCATCATCGAAAGTATTGGTTTTAAAAATAAAATTATTGAAACTATTTTTATTGTTGTCTTTAATTTGGAGCATATCAAGGTCACTTGTGACGTATTCGTCCAATGTCAAACACTTTTCAGTACACTGTTGTTTTTTAAAACTCAACATTTAAAAAAGATGTGGTGCATTTTATGAACATATGGTGGTAACTGGATTTTTGTTCGCCTTATCCATTTAAATTTTATAGTTTAAAACAAAATATTTTTCAACAAAACTATTAATATTTTTTTTATTAATTTTTTTTATTTTTATAGAACCCTAAATGTCTTTTTATCTATATTAAATTGAGATTAAAATGTGACTATTTAGTTTTAAAATGCCCCACTTTTAGTATCAAAATTCCCAAATAACCTTTTAATTAATAAGCGTATTTAAATTTAGCTTCTCATTCCGTTTTCTGTACATGTTAATATATATGACATTTTTTTGTTTATGTTTCAGATTAAAAGTATGAAACTGTTATTACTATTATCAAAAAAAGTTAATAAATTAATTGTTTATATATCGACTTACTATATTTACAAAAAACAAAAATGAGATAACATTAAATCAAGTCGCTATTTATCAATTATTTGCTGAAATAAAATATATTTTATCAAATACAATTATTGTTTATTATTGTATTGTGGGAAAAATCAAAAACAATAACTTATTTATATATTAAACTATTACAAACTATAATAAAACCAAATCTATAAACCTGAATGAACGAAAACTCTTCGAAAAAAAAGACGATAATATTTAACGACAACTGATCAATATATTCCAAATGAATTTTCTTGTTGTTCTTTTCTTTGTAGAGACATTTGCAATTACTTTCTACGACGACTTTTCCAAATATGAAGCGGAGAGTTACTTGACTTCTTATTACAACTCTTCCAGTTTTGATTTCATGACGAAAACAGTCTCCTCTAAAGTAGTTTACCAGCTCTCTGGTAAAAGCACATCAGCGTGTTACTCGACTCCAAAGACAATCAAATACATAAGTGTTGGGTCTGCTTCTGCACTTATTCAGCCTGTTGAAAGTTTCATGCCGGGGACCAGTTATGGTGTGACGGGGTTGACACTTCTTGCAACAACGAGTCAATTCTGGTCACTCAATTTAGTCGTCCAACCCGAGTCAAACAATTATAAACACTCTGCTGAACTTGGCTTGATGTATAACAATAGTTGGCCTGTCCAAGGGAAATATGTTTCAAAATCATATTATTATGTCAAGAAAGACTGGTCTTGGGCGTTTAACACAAAATACAATTTGACTATTTCTATCGACAAAACGATGATATCTGGTTTGATCTTTTCCGAAGCAAAAGAACTTCTATTTAATGCCACACACATCTTCAATGCAACTGAATCATATTTCCCGGGTGCACCAACATTCAAAGCGAATGGTGTGAAAACAAATTATTATCAAATCAGTGCAAGTGCATCTGAATTTTCTGATAAGACGTACAAAGTGTTTCCAAAATATGATGCGCATTTTGGGTGTGACTATCCACAACAACAAGAAGCCACCGGCTTCTTCCGTGTATCAAAAAACAATGTAGACAAGAAGTGGTGGTTCTACGATCCGAATGGGTATCCTTACTTTATGATAGGTGCAAACGCTATATCTCCATATGATGGGTACGACTATGTATTAGGTAAATCTCCATATAATGAGTTTATAAAGAACAAATATAAAGATT
>NW_004440451.1:71404-86545 GCF_000330505.1 Entamoeba invadens IP1
AATATAAAGATTATGAAGAATGGTACCAAGTCCAAACAGATCGACTCAAAAGTTGGGGCTTCAATGCCCTTCCTAACTGGGTTGATACAAAAATGTTCCACAGAGGTCTTCCTCACTCGACTAACCACGGCTCTTCAGACTTTGCTGCCAACTTTGATTACATCATACCTAAAACATCATGGACGGGGTTTCCGAATGTTTTCAGTGATTTGTGGAAACCCTACTTGGAGATCACTTTGAGGGACATTGAAGAAAATAAGAATGATCCTTGGATCATAGGACACTTCTTTGATAACGAACTTGAGTGGTGGGGAAAGACTGAAGAACGTGGTACTGAGAAAGGCGATTGGAATATGTTTAACTCCACTTGGCTCTTACCAAAGAATCACACTGCAAAAATAGCTGCATCGAAAATTATAGAAAAGTATTTAAAAGAGAAGAACAGGCTCAATGATATAACAAAGTGCTTCGAAGAATATTTTGGAGTTAAAAATATCAATTCGATAAACGACTATTTGAACAGTTATAAAGGAGGGAGTGTCTGGAGTATTGAAGGGAAGGAGATTGGGGCACTTTATATGAAAGAAGTTGCTGAGAGGTATTTTAGTGCCATCAAAGAGACTTTTCAAAAGTATGACAAAAATCACTTGTATTTCTGCACACGATTCCCAGGGTCTTCTCCATCGATAGGAGAGATCGTTAATAAGTATTGTGATATTGACACATTCAATATATACCCATTCGTCTCTCCTATTAGTGGAGTGCCTGATAGCACTATTAAAAGTGTCAGAAAAATATCAAACTTTGCACCAGATATTCCTTTGATGGTGACTGAATGGAGCTTCCCAGCACTTGATGCTGGGTTACCAAGTCTTGTTGGAGCAGGCACACGTATGGACAACCAAGTCCAGAAAACAAATGCAGTCAAATTCTTCATGGCGCAATTAATGAATATGGAGAATGTCATTGGCGCTCATTATTTTAAATATTTGGACCAATCACAACACGGAAGTGCTGAAACTTTTCAAGAAAATTCGAATTATGGACTTGTCAATGGAACGGACTACCCATACGAATTGCTGACTAAAACACTGAAGGAAGTCAATGAAAATTACTGTCGAAGAAGACTTGGGAATTTCTCATATAACGAGTATCTTCCAAACAAAGAGGTTTTGTATGGGAATAGAGTAACAAACGATTATGATAAGACAAAGACAAGAGGTGTTTCACTCCAATTCGAAGATAAAAACGCAACCTTTATGTACAAAAACATTCGAATTGGGCGATTTGAGTTTTGGGCGTCGATGTCGTATTACTTTAAAAATGACACTCAAAACAAACAGACGACGTCCTTTTGGTCTGCTTCTGTTGTTAGATTAAATAACATTATTGAGAGTGAAAAGACTGTTGAAGTGTATTATCAGACTAATTCTTACTCAAATAAAACGATGGAAGTCTGCTTCATTTTACCCAAAGGAAGTGTTTCAGATAGTACAGTGAACCCTTTTATGGCTGTTCGAATTACTAATATAACAGACAAACTATCACTGAATTCTGAAATAGTGAATTATAGAGTTGTCTCTACTAATGTGCTTATTAACATTAAGGACTTTGGAAGTGACGCGGTGCGAGGAGAAAAATCTGGGAATAACAATTATTGGAAGCCAGAGGAATATTTTAATGTGCCCAAATTAAACATTGGTATGGGTGTGTGGGCATTCCCTGATAATATTCGAATTTACAAAAATTCTATGATAAGTGTCGGGCAATCATTCACCGAAGGCGAAATGATGGACGAAAACGGGAGTTTCGCACCAAATAAAAATGACTTGAAAAAACAACCCAATTTTGTGTTCTTCCCATTTGCGTCAAATTGTGCAAAAAAAGGTTATGGGTGTTACAACCAAAGTCTTGATATGATAATAAAAGAAATAACAAATCAATACGACCTTCCTGAACCATTGCAATCACCAAATGGATGTTATAGTATATTTGGATTATGGGTATTGCTGATGTTATTATTGCTGATTTAATTTGGGTACATTTTATTGGTAAAAATTGGTTGTATTAATTGTTTTTTACTATAACTCATTAAATAAATACAGAAATATCATGTTATTTTTTAAATAAATAGACAACAATAAAAATACATTGTGAATAATTTATAAATATTTTAAAAATTTTGTTCATTGTGTAGATTGGATATAAAACAACAGTGGTTTGATTATTATCATATACATTAATCGTGTTAAAAAGACGTTATTTAATATTAATTATGTGACAATTTTTAAGTATTTTTCTTTCTTTAACACCTTAAATAACATTGAACGACATTCAAGTGGTATAAAAATAGGTAAATCTTTAATTAATAAAATAATACTCCGGTTTTTTAGAGTTATATATTCATAACATTACACAAGCCTAAAGAGGAAAATCGTCAATAATTTAATTAATATCAGTAAAAACAAGTCAATCAAAAACAAAGGTGTTATTTCGAGTGTTAATACAGATAATATCTCATATATAGAAAATACAGTATTTAGTAACAAAATATATCAAAAGTTATAACAAAACAATAATTAAAATGGTTTATTGACCCACTCAGCGATGTCTGTGTCCTTTTTACTCTCTTTAAATTTGACGTACATCCTCCCGTGTTTTGCATTCACGCACTTCACTGCGTCGTCGTGTTCATTAAAGCACACAAACCCGTATTTTTTCTCGGGCACCACTTTACACGAGAAAATCCCTCCGAACTTCATGAAGTACTCTTTGAAGTTCTCCAGATCTCCCAACTCTTGTCTAATGTTCTTCACAAACACGTTATTGTCCTTCAAGTCATTTTCAACGACTTTTCTCTTTTCATAATACGTCTTGTTCTTCTCTCCTTTCATCTCTTTTTTGCTTCTCAAAAGACTCGCAGACAGCGGCATGTCGCAATCAAACACGTCTTTCCCGTCGACTTCCTCTATCAGTCTTTTCGCGTCATTTTCTTCGGTGTACTCCACATACAACGCCTTCGCGTCAAACTCCGGATTGACTGGTGTTAGTTTGAAGCTCTCGATGTTCCCAAACGACTTGAAGAACTCCAAGAACTCGGAATTAGCAATTAACGCGGGGTGGATGTTTTTCACTAACACATTCGAACACTTCTCCGCCTTCTTCTCGTGTTTTTTAACACTGAAATTGTCACTGCCGATTTTCTCTTTAATTTCAGAGATGTTGTCGAAGACGTTCTCGACGTCTTGAGATGAACTGAATTTTATCACAGAAAAGACGCCGCGACTACTATGAGTGAAGAGAAGGGACTTGATCTGGGCGTACGCATTTAAACAGACTTGAACCGACTCATCTGTAGCTTCGGGCTTCAAATCAAAGAAGTCGTAATTGAATTCTTCATTCGAAATTTCTTCTTTTGAAAGCTTCCAACATATTTTGATCGACTTTCCTTTGACTTTGTAGAACGTTCGAGTCTGATGGATTTTAAGAGGCGTCGCGTGGTTTCGAAATACTACATACGCCAACGGACCTTCGACTTGAATGTCTTCAATCGACGTCGCGTCTTCTTGAAAGGTGTATATGATGTCGCTGTTTTTGACGTCGTAAGGAAGTGAAAGTAAGATTAATGTACAGTTGGATGAAAAGTCGTCTGTAGTTGGTAATGACATACTTTACTATTTTACTCAGTGCTTTTATTTTTATATTAAACAGAACTTCTCATTTTGAAGTTCTGTTTAGTATAGAAAACTATCATCTATTATACATTCAATTTTTTTTGTAATCAGGGCTGCAAACTAAAATTAAATAATTTTAATCGTTTTTTGAAAAAGAAAAAATGGTATTTTATCTTTTTGGACAAAATAAATAATCCTATTCACAAAAGAATTTTTTTGCTCAATTTGATGAAAATAATTATAAAAATAAAAAATATGCTGTTTTGGGAATGTTTTTGAATAATGTTTTCAAAACTGCACTTTATTCCGTTCTTTCAAATAATAAGACCAAAAGTGTTTTGAAAAACAAATTATTACCAGAAAAAACAAATAAGAAAAATTTTAATTTTTAAACCAAAAACTAAAGAAAAATAAAACAAATAAGTTTTTGAGAACATGTGTTTGTTGAATGGCATTTATAAAAAATAGGAAAATGTCATTGGAATGTAGTAAAATAGAATACTTTCATTACATTTTGTGTTCGGGTCTGATATATAATTTAATTTGTACAAACCTTAAAGTAATCTTCGTTTTATTGTATTTATTAAACACTAATCAAAATATCAAATAAAACCTAAATAGAGTTTAGATACATTTTTCATTTTAAATATTAACATGATTATAACTAAATTATTGAATAAAGTGACTTAAAAACTTAACACAAATTAATTTATATGACAGTTTGTTGTTTCATTATATGATAATTTAAAAATATTATTTGACATTACAAGGTTGGACAATACTATTTATTTATATATTAATAATCTACATTTCGTTGTGTTCCAAATTGCACATTTGCAATGATGACGCTGGTTGCACTCGGTGTGATTCAAATGATTATCAAAAATGCACGTTTTGTGAATCTGGATACGTTCATGATTCTGCGAATCAAAAACGTGTTAGATGTGAAAGTGGATGTGTGAAAAGTGCCACTGAATGCATTACTTATGAAGCTATTACAAACTGATTAATCTATAACAAAGACCATACTTGCAAAACGTGTAATAATAAATACAAAAAGGATGGCAACAATTGCACAAATGTTGATTGTTGCCAAACCAGAAACGATGACGCAAAAAGCATTTTTTTGTGAAGAGTTATCGTTTAGAGAATGACTCTATTATTTAAAATCATAATTTGTAATTGATTTAAAATATTGATGACATTACAATGTTTTTCATTATTATTGGTAATAAAATACATATTTTTCTTTTTGGAAATAATAAATTTGGCATTTTTATAATTAAAGAGAGAATTTTTATTTTTTTTCAAAAACAAAACCAATACTAATTATTTTAGTTTTATTATCTATTTTAAAATGTTTTTAATTTATGTATCGAAATGGGAAAATATTTTGGAATTTTTAAACACGTTTTGGGGATAAAATATTCTTTTTTAACACTTAACTTGACAGTTTTTCGAGTTGCGATTCTATACACCCCACAATTAAACTTAATTGTGTGAAACTAAAAAACAGCTTATTTTGGTTTTGAAACCAAAATAATAATAACAATAATTGTTAAAAGTCTTTACAATTCAATTACAATCAATTTGTGATACAAATTGTTTGTAATTTGTTGTAAATAAAAAACTTTCAATAAATAAAAATTGTTCCAAATGTGTGATAATTAATAAATGATCACTTTTATTTCATTAAAAAAATAAACTTAAATTCATGAATAATAAACTAATAATATAATTGTTTGCAAAATGATAGTATGTATAATGTTGTTGTTTATAACATCTTCAATCGCAAATAAAGTTGCACTTAAACGTTGTTCACCATTAAACAATGACAATGGACTTGAAATAAACAGTATAGAATACAATGGAAGTGCATTTAGAAGTGGTACTGACTTCACGATACATTTTAATATCAACCAACAAGTCGTTCAACTCTTTTTATATCCCTTTTTGGATTTCCATGGTGGTATTTTTAATTTTGGTAGTTATGAATTAGAAAGAATTGATGTGTGTTCAATGATAAATGGATGTAAAGGAAAAGTTGGGAACCAAACAATTATAATACAAATTGGAACAAAAGGGTTTTCTTTGTTTGGGTATTATAAGCTAACTCTTGGCCTTACAGACGAAAAATATTATGGTGAATGCCAAACTGGATTTATTTGGTTAAATTAATTTGTATTATTTTTTTATTTGGTTATTTTTAAACTTGATTTGAAAATGTTTGTTCAATTAAATTAGTTTGATTATAACTCAACAATTTCTAAATAAAGTGTTTGTATCAATTAACAAAGGTTGATATATAAGTCGGCACAATTCTAGTTTTCAGAATTAACAAGAAAAACATATTTTGTGGCAATTTAATTACAAAATACTATTTTTTTATGAAAAAAATAAATTTTATTGATAACTAAGCAAAAAATTGGGTTATGAAAAACATTGATAAGTGTTTGAAAGACTTTTATTTTTTTCAAAAAATGTGTTGTAAAAAGGCCAAACAAAGTACAAAAATGTTTATTTTTTTAATTATGTTTTAAACTAATTTTCAATTTTTGGTCACGGGTAAATTGCTTACAGGGTTGGCCAAACGATCATGTTATTGGAAAAAAACTAAAAAAACATTAAAATGGTAAATAACATTATCATTTTTAAAAAACAAAATGAAAATGACAAAACACAATTATTTATACCAAAAGATAAAATGAAGAAAAATAAAACGATAATTTATATTGAACACCAAATTGTTTTTAAATTACTTTAAAATACAACAATATAAATATATCTTTGTGTTGATATAATTGTACACTAAACCTTTCAATTGTAAATTATACATGTAAATGAAACTTATTTAAAGTTACTCTCATAATAGTTTTTTTATTTGGGTGATTAATATTATTTTGACTGATTATTATCGTATTATGAATTATCGTTTTTATCAAGAAAACGAACTAAAGATAAGTTTTACTGTTTTGAACCTAATATAATTCACTCCATTAGAAAAATAATACATTGTTTGTTTTGTATTATTGCAAAAGATAATAAAAATACTTAGATTTGATTGTTTAATTAATACTATAATTTAAAAAGGACACAATTGAACGATTCAAAACTTTTGTTAAACTGACAAATATACATATAAACTGGAAATAAAAAGTGTGTACCATTTTTAATCAATTTGTTTATTTTAGAGTATTTTCCCGATATTTATTAAGATTCAAATCTTTTTTTCATAATTTTTATTTCGAAGTACACACTTTTATAACAACTATAATCAATTCAAAAATAAAATCATCCAATAATGTGGGAATTATGCAACAGTTAAGCTAATTTACCCAAATTTTATACGTTCCACATGACAAACCTTATTTACTGTAATAATAAAGTTTGTCACCAATAAACCCACCTTTTGATTTCAAACACAATTTAAATATTTCGGGGATAGATTCAATCGAATTGTTGATTGTTTGTATTGGGATTTCATTCCATACAAGCAATAGAATTTCTTTTAATTTTTGTTCATTTTCAAACACTTTTGTTTTTTCTCTTATTTTCTTTTCCATTATCGACCATAGATGTTCTATGGGACTTAGATCAGGTGAGTTAGCAGGCCATTTTTGAAGTACTTTGATGCCCATTCCCTGTAGTTTTGCTAATGTCGTCTTTGAAGTATGACAAGGAGCTCCATCTTGTTGAAAAACAAATTTTTTTCGTCCCCACTTTTCAACAGCTTCATCAAAAACTCCCGATTCTTTTAGAATGTCAAAATATTTAGCTGAATCGAGTCTGTTGGAACAGAAGACAAGTTTGCTTTTGAAATCCTTTGCAATTGCTCCCCAGACCATTACAGAGCGGTCATATTTAGGAGTCGATTCAAAATTTGTATCTAGGTGATACCCCCAAGGTTTCCACATTATCATACCATCGGAGTGAAGACAGAAACGACTTTCATCTGAGATAATGACACAACTTGTCCATTTATTAATATTCTTTTGCCACAGCTGTTTTCTACAAAACGTGTATCGTGATTCAATATGTTTATCTGTTAAACATGGTCTTTTGATCGCTTTTCCATAATGGAATTTTAATTCGTGGCGTATAGAATTAACTGTTGTTGCACTTAGACCAATTTCCATCCCAACTTTATGACTACTTGATTGTGGATTGATTATCGTTGGCATTTCGACTTTTTTTCATAGCGTCCTTTGTGATTTTTGGTGGTCTTCCCATTTTTGTTAACTTTGGAATAAATTGTGTATTTTCATCTAACTTAACTTTTAATGAATGAACTGTACTTTTCGAAAGGTGTCTTGAAGTTGAAACTTTTGTTATTGATATTCCATTAATCAAATCCGTGCATGCATCTTTTAATTTTTGGTGAAGGAGTTTATCACACATTTTACTTTCTCGCGTCCTCATTACTGGTTTCATTGTTTAAAAAAAGTTCTTTTACAATTTGCCAAACTCAACCACTTTTTACCACTTTTTAAAACTCAATTCCACTCTTTTAAAATTTTCATCTAAAAAAATAATTATTTTTCTTTTTAAAAATATTTATGAGTTTTTTATGTTCTGTGTTTTTCTCTTTTTAAATGTATTTTATTTTGTTAATTATTTGTTTTACCAAAAAAATATTAAAAAAGCACACAAAAAAGAATTATATCGATTACAGACTTTTTATTTCCAGTTTATATACATTAACAATTAATATTAATGTGTATGTTGAAAAAGTATATTAGTTGTTCAAATAAAAATTTTAAGTTGAAATCACTAAAATGTTTAATAATTTTTATTGGTTGTTAGTATCTTCTGTATATACAACAATTATAAGGAGTGAGTATTGTTATTGAATTTTAAAAACTCTGCATTTTACCATTTCATATGCTTTTTATTGTTCAATTTTTGTTTTTTAAAACTGGATTATAACACATTAAAATGACTATTATACAATTCAAAAATTTTGTTTAAATCGTTAACTATAGTTTTACCAATTTTTTAAAAACATTTTAACAATAAAAAACTTTTTAAGTTTTTTGTTGACAATATGCTAAAACTAAAAGATATATTGACACGTATTAGAGATTGCCACGAAGTTGTTTAAAAACTGGATCTTGGCCGACCCTGACTTATATTCATTTGAAATTATTAATAAATTATCACTGGGATTGTGTTTTGTTGTTCAAAATAATAATTAATTTTTTAATATTGAATAATATAAATACATGAATCATTGGTTATCATATTCAAGTAGTTGTCATAAAAACGATGTTATTTATAACTAAAAATAATATAAATTAAAACAGACTTACAATGTCTCAAAGAAGTTTACTATAAAATGAAATTATAAATAATAAACAATTTGTTTAATAATATAATTTTAGATTATAAATATATGTAAATAATACCAACGTTTTGAATTAATAACAACAGAAAAAGTTGTGTATATGAAAAGGCGCAATAAAAACAAAGGTTACTCATGTTTTAAAAAATCCAACAACAATTGTAATAAATAAATAATAATAATCAGCACCAATAATAATTAATTAAAACACAATAATAGCTTCAATAACAAAATATCACATCTGTCACATTACGTAATAATACTGATGTTTGTATATCAATAATTACCTTATTATTTCTTTTTTACTTACAATGTTAAAACATACAAACTTAATAATTCTAATTTTAATTATTAAAAACTCACATCCTCACATTAGTTCATTTTATAAAGTGATAACAAGGTACAGCCATTTGTAATTTCGAAAATGTGTAATTTTTTGTGGGTTTTCTGTTTTATTATAATAATTAATTCATTAATTTTTATCACTTTGATAAAAAATATTTAAAGGATCAAGTTGTTGAATCAAAATAACTTGAAAAAAAATAATTATAAATACTCGTGACAACCACCTTTCTTGCATCTTTATTTAAGATAATTTATAAGTATTTTATTTGAGACTAATCAATAATATGAACAACTTTATTAAAGTTGAAATAATCTTATTTGTTTGTAAACACAAAACAGTTACTTACGTGTAAGTTAACATGATATTTAAATAAGAAATTTATTTGGGATTATAATAAGTAATTTAAATTCTATTATGAATTAAAATTCATTAATTAGTATTTATTTATAAACATTATTGACTATGTGAAGTCATTGAAATATATATATTTTAAATAATCAATTGACAATCATTTTATATTTGTTTCGTTTTAAATATACAAAATATACAATTTTTTCAAATTAAAAAAGTGCATCTTCTACTTTATTGTGAAAAAATTCCAAATATTTATATTTTATTAAAAAGTGTTGAGTTAGATTTAAATAACAAAATAAATATTCAAATTACATATTATATTTTTGTTTAACCTGTTATATATTGAAAATAATTGTATATAATTAAATGTTCATTCTATATTTATTTAATTGTTGGACTTTTACAGTTGAATTTTTTATTTTTTTGGCTTTTGATTATATTATTTTAAACTGTTTAAACAACAAAGATGTCAATATACAAACACAATTTTAAACGTATTAATTTAAAAACAGATGTGTTACAATAAATATAATTCTCTATTTGTTTTTTTTGTTAAATAGAAGAAGTTTATTATAAACAAATTCTTGATCATTGAATATAATTTGTGAAATTTTATAACAATTTGTTTTAATTATAATAATCACAAAACGGACACAATTTAAATGTTTAATAACACCAATATCAACATTGTAATTTAAAACTTTTGTTGATACGGGTTAAATAAAAAAACTTCTGTATTAATACAACTTTATACTGTTCTAACAGTTATTAATATTAAAACAAAGGAAGTTTAATACTTATTACCCCTTCGAACAAAAAAGTATCAAATGGGTATATTCAGCATTCATGGTTAAAATACCGTACATTTAATTATATTAATATAATTGAAATCAAGAAAATCAAGTCGAAGTAAATGAAAAATGAATATGTTTTTTTGTCCATCTGTAAATATATACAAATGATGATTATTTTATGATTATTTTTATCAAGTAAAGTTGGGTTTTTAAAGTTATCTACAATAAAAATAAAATAATGCATTTCAACTACATTGAAAATTATTATTAAAAAATGAAAAAAACTCTATTTAAAAACAACTTGTTATAATAATATTACAGAATTTGATTAAAATGTTACTTTGTAAATTACTAAATTCTCATTAAAATAAACAACAATAATACAACATGTTATTTTGTCATGTAAATACATGTAATAACACTGATTATAAATTAAATCAAAAAATAATTATTATTGCAATGAACAATTTTAACACAGAATTAAAACTTACATACTTATATCCAATATAACATAAAAAATGATTTCTTGTTGAATAGTGATACAAATGGAAAAAACACTTACAAAGATATTATTATACAAATCTATCAATTTTAATATTAAAACAAAGTTGTTATTTTTTTAGTTTGCTTATTAATAAATTTTTAATATAATACTGGTGATTCCGGAATCGGTTCGGGAACCGCCATGTTCCGGAATCAAAAGTTTGGGAATATTTTTTTATGAAGTTCGGGAACTTGTGTGTTCGGGAACTTATTGGTTCGGGAACATACCAATTTTAAGTTTAAGAATTAGGATGTTCCCGAACCGAGGTTAAAAATATTCCCGAATATTTTTTGATTCCGGAATCGGTTCGGGAATTTGATAAAAAAAATAAAATTCCCCAAATATTTTTTTATTGATTCTTGAAACTTCTGATTCGGGAATCAAAAATATTTCCCAAATGTTTCAAGAAAAGCCGATTCCGGAATCGGTTTCGACTACACTACTTAGCAAGTCAACTGAATCAACTTTTTTGTGGGAAGGTGAAAACTAAATTAGATTTATCTACAGTAGGGGGAGTGAGGGGCTTGACGAAACTGAGGGGCTTGACCTATTGTTTTATTATCTTTTTTACTATACAGAGTTTTCCCGGTTCTATTTAAAAAATAACAAAAACTATAAATAATTTATAAAAAATGTCAAAGAAAAAGATTCTTATTTTATCAAAATAAAATAAAACGTATTTTGAAAGAAAAAGATTAACACCCTTTAATGTTATGAAGAAAATTGAATGGCTTATTTCTATTGTTTGAAATAACCAAAATTTAATTCACAAAGCTTCAATTATTATGTTTCTATAACAGCACAAATACAACTTCTTTGTACATAGACAGGATTTCCTTTAGCCATAAAAGACAAGTTGTTCCTCACACAATCCAACTCGTCTCGCCATTTGGCTTGTGTATTCGGAGTTGTTAAAATACCAGCTTACTGAATACTTTGACAATTGAAATCAATTGACGCCAATTTCGCAGTAACCGAAGACTTGAATTGATTTTTGGATGAGAGAACATAGTGATAGTGATGGCAGATCATGACAAGTTCTAAGAGAACAAGGAGAGCTGAGAGAGCATATTTGTGTTTCCATTGCTCGTCATACCAAAAAGGTGTTGGGAGCATTAGAGAGCAAAGCAACAAAAACATCATTATTGCATCATATAAGCGTTCTGGTGTTGTTGGAGTCAATATTGGCAAGATTAAAAGAATGTTCGTTTCTATAAAAGAGGCTTCCAGATTGTTACTGGAAGCCAATGGTGTTTATACCAGAGAACACTTGGAATTGTTTGTTCTTCCGCCTAGACCAACATATTTGGTCAAATCCGAAGAGGAAAGTTTGCCTTGGAATATCCAATAATTGCCAACAACGAGAGCCATATCAAACATGAAGACTAACGCCTACCAATGACTTTATTGAGAACTAACAACTAACAAACACCCAAGTCGTTTTTAATACAATTTCAAGTTCCGACTTTATGCTAAGGATGAACCTATACTTTTATGGTTTATAAACTATAACTTATAAGTCAAGGTTGTGTTTTTAAATAGAACATTAAAAATAGTTTTTATTTAAATATAATAAATAAACCATTAAAAGTATAGGTCAAGCTCCTCACTCCCCCTACTGTAGATCCTATTTATTTTTAGAATAATTAAAAATAAATTCAAAACACGAAACCGATTAGTTTTCGCGCAAACTACTGGTCTTTACAGACCCATGTTTCCTGTTTTCCATGTGTTCAAAATAGTCAATACTTGCTGTTACGAGACATACACATAAATTTTCATGAGAGCGCTTCGATTTTTATCGATTTTTCATAATCTAAATTGGGTTGTAACACACCGATCTTAATTAAAGATCTTTTTAGTTTAAACACAAAAATAAAAAAAGTGACTTATTTTAAGTAAAAAAACAATGATAAAATTTATCCAGTTTTCACTTCGTAAGGTTAATGTTACACAAAATAAAAAAAAATCGTTAATTATCATTTTTGAGACTTTTAAAGTGTTTGTTGTCGTATTAGTAGAATTGCAAAACAATATCAATTTATCGTATTTATTTGAAAATGAATATTTATGGTAATAGAAATAATGATACAAATCCTTGAACGATAAATGAGAAACAACACCATCAGTCTTATTTATTTGAGTCACTTTTTTGAAACCCACATTGGCTTAAAATTTACAGGTCTACTGTTTGATGGTATTTTTCAAAAAGAATTAAGTTATAAAATTTAACAAATAATTTATAAACAATCTTTTCTGTTTAGATGTTTTAAAAGACAATAAAGTGTTCTTCCCGTTTCATGTATTAATTTCTTTGTTCTATATTTTATTATTTACATGTTCTGTATTTTGCTAAATTAATTACAGTGAAACCTTTTAAGAGCAGTAACTTTGAAGAGAGGGCTCTTTTAGAATAAAACCAAAAATCGAGTTTTACTAAACAGTTTCAAGGTTTGCTTGGCTAAAACTGCTTATTTTCGAAAGAATAGTAATAACCATACTCTCTTGCTCTTAATTAATATGACTGTAATGATGAAAATCTGTATTTAAATGTGTGGTATTGATATTAACATTTATTTTATTATTAAACATAAAAAAGTGACAGTTCACTTATTTTAAAATGAGCAGACAACAAGACATAACAGTTAAGAACTCAGCCAAGACACTATACGAACTGTCTTGTTTATTAATTCCGATAGTTTCATAAGGTATTTCCTCCCAACAATTATATTTGTAAATTTCCCCTTCTTTTCTCATTCTAAAATCGTTGTTATCAACATCATAAAACATTGGATCTTGACTCGAGTTAGTGTTCATCCCCATCTTTTCATATACTTATTACAACCGTCAGTAAATATATGATCCCATGTGTTATTATATAATACATTACAGTATATCTCAGTGTTCTCCATATACAGCCAATGAATATTTTCTTCTTTCATCAACTCTTCTGACGTTTTTGGTAACAGCGCCCATTCGGGAAATTGGTCTTTCCACGGAGAAGCGTATCTATACACTCTATTGTTCACCATCGTATCCAGTAAATTGTATGCCGCATTTGGAGTCGTGTCATACCTTCTTGGTCCTCTAGAATCTCCCGAATACCCCGTCTTACAATTATAGAATATGTTATTATAAATAATGTTGGATATCCCAGAGCCCTGCACAAGACCATAACCGACAAAATTTGAAACGACGTTTTGGTAGACTCTTTGCTTCGATAGGTTGTCGTCTAAGTAAATTCCAATGACATAAGACCATCCGCCAGGTTGCCCAAATCCCGTGGAGTCGTGGAAATAGTTGCGCTTGATGACATTACCAGAATATTCCCAATGAGTACCAGAATACAATGCACCACAATCAGAAGCTCGGGTACATATATTTTTAGCTTCATTGTATGAGATCTCTAAATACGCTCCTTCGTGTGAATACCCCAAATGGGGATTGTTTTCCACGTAATTATGCTTCATGTAATTACCAACAATGCCAATAGAAAACGCTGGGACAAAAGTGAATGATACTTGTGATGTCGTGTTGGCATAGTTATGAGTTAGATAGCACTCTTTTCGATATAATGTAGTGAAGTTTCCTTATTGTTATTTAAACTATAATTTATAATAATATTAGTTTCTTATTAAAATAGTTTAAATTTATTAAATCAACATATATTACAATTATAGTTATATATTACAGTTATGATAAAAACCAGTGCAACTTAAGCAAAAATGGGGTTACTGAGTTAAATAATTCTAAAAAAAGAAGAATAACATTATTTCTAAAATGTTTTAAGATTAATTATAAAATTATTAAGAAACTTACATTAATTATGTTATTGTTTTATTGTTTTGTTTATTATAAAAAAAGAATTAAAAACATTAAAAAATTAACAAAGCTATCCATTTACAAATTAAACTAACAACAATCATGATATTGTTGAACGCGGAACATTTGGGGTTAGTCCAAAATTGTTACTGACAGCAAAGGAGTGGGTTTGGAATTAAAAGTCCGAAAAATAAAAGTACTACTATGCGTATGTGTTTCTTGGACAATTTCTATGTTATGAATTGAATAGAAAGGTCAGCGGACAA
>NW_004440451.1:86645-96323 GCF_000330505.1 Entamoeba invadens IP1
ACTTGAACAAAACAAAAAAATCGCTTTGATGTGTTTACTTTTTATCGAAAAACTTAATTGTCATTTCTTTCGCCAAAATGGTAACATCTTTTTTACTAACACTTGATAATAAAAATACCACAAATTTTAATTAATTTTTTTGTTTGGTTTTTTAGTCTTCTAGTATTCGAAGTGTTGATTGACCACATATTAAAAGTGATTTGTTGTTCAAATAAACAAACAATGAAAGACTAATCATGTTGGTCTGAATCAGTAATTGGAAATATTGTTCTGTTATAGAAAAAATCAACATAATATAGATTGACAATCAAGCTCACAAAAAATACTATAGAGAGGTGAAATCAATATACAATAGAATGACAAGACAATTTTCATCTTAGTGTTATTGTAAAAAATATGAGTTAAACAAAAAAAATAAAGCAAAAGTCCTATTATCTAGATAAGTCTTGAAATTATCAAATCTCTATCTTCTCGACTTAACAAGCTTTGGCTGTTAGAATGTTCTGGCTGTTAAGAACAACTGATTTTCTCTCTTTTTGTCGTCTCCGTTCTGGTGGACGTTGTTGAACTCGCCTCATTTAACTGAATCTCGCATCTTCGTTTCCAATTGGATTACGTTCTGGTCCGAACACAGGATGAGATATGTGCTCCACCATTGGAATCAAAACACATTTGTTTACATCCTCTTCTGCAACCGGAGACCCAAAAATTCCTGGATATGCCCGACACACAATTCTCGCCTTTTGTGGGACAACGATTGTCTCTTTTTTTTGATGGACAGTTTATGTCTGTCTTGTAAGTGATACCACATTGCCGAAAAGCAGAGACAACGTTTTGTCTATTTGTTGCCGCCTGAAATGCAGACAACATTGAGATGAGTCTATTCACAAGACAAATTCCTCTTTTCTCTCTTACCTTCTTTGTGATCGTTTCTCCTTCCACTTCATCTAATTCTTCCTTCTCCACCACTTCCTCCATATTAAGTTGTTCCTCAAATACATTTTCCGTGCTTTTATTTTCAATGTCATCTTCATCTTTGACTACTTGAGTCACATACTCACAGTACCGTCTTAGTTGGTTCTTACAAGAACCAAAGACACCCACGTCAAGAATTTGCGTCATATGGCTTGAGTGAGGAACAAGAAAGATCAACTCAATGTTATTTTCTTCGCATATTACTCTTAGGTCTTCGTTGACGTGACAACTGCATCCATCTATGATAAAAGCCGCTTTTTCATTAAAGTCACCGATTGTTTGAAGAAGTTCATTGCGTTTTTTGATTATGTAAGTTAGAACGACATCTCGAAACCACGCCAAAAATATGTCAGTGCTTATAAAGCCATTCTTCGTGTTGTATATTTTTATCGAAGAGTCGTCATATCCGTTGTCATATAATGCAACATTCACTGTTTTGTTTGGCACAACAGTTCCTGGAGTCAACACATCACCACTCAACGCTATGCATCCTATCAGTGTTGTTCTTCTCCCCGCTCTGCTTAGTCCAATTTTAAGTGTTCCGTGCATTCTTTGTTCTCCCTTGTTGATGTACACTTTCACGGCTTTTCTGTCTGCGAATGGTTGTGTTCCCATCTCATCTTCATTTAAAACAAATGCTGAATGAAGACCAAGTATTCTTTGTAGAGTAACATTGTAAAATTCTTTAATATCTTTTTCTTCCACTTTCACTCTGAAATTTTCGTCGGGTATTCCTAAAACGTATTCAAACAGTGTCAATCCCATTATGTATCTATGGAGATTTGATTTTGACACCATCATTTTCAATTCATTTGTGCAAAATTGGAATACATTAAGACTTGTTACTGCTAAACCGACTTTCCTGTGATCAAAAATGTATTTTACAATTGATTCGCGGTTGCTTCTAATTTCACTTGGCCTTCCCGGCTCAAGTACCATTTTGTGCACAATCGCGGGAAATTTCATCTTTTCTTTCGAAAGAGTATGTTTGCCGATGTTGAACAATTCACAAACCGTGTTTTCCCAAAGTTTTAGGGATTTGCACACCTGCTATAAAAACCATTTTTTATTTTAAAGTTTGCACCAAAAAAAACATTTGTTATTGATTCCGCGATATTGTGAAAAATGAAAGAAAGGTGCATCGAAAGGGTTTTTGTTTTATAGAAAAAGAATCTTTTTATAAAATCGACCGTCTTCTTTGTTCACTATTTGAAACTTATGGTTTGAAAATGAATCAACTTGTGATTTTCGTGTTGTTTTTAAAAACTAGTTTTTAATATTATTTTTTACCAAAAAAAACTATTGAGATTGTCCAAAAAATAAAAAATGTACAAAGAAAAAACAAAAAAAAAATTTAAAAGAGTTGCGCCATGAAGAAAAAAAAATAGTTTTATTTTTAGGATTCCTTGTTTTTTTACTCAGTCACCCCATTTTTGCAAAAGTTGCACAGGTTTTGTCTAAAACTGTATATATTATTTATGTAAAATTTATTTTTTTTCTGGTTATAGTTGTTTTTAATTAATAAATTTATAATTGATAGTTGTTCTATTTCAAGCAGCTAACAAATTCTATAATTTACTATATTAATATACCATAATTTACTATAACAATTATAATAAACCTCTAAACTACAAATTTATAATTTTCATATAATTAATTTTACTAATAATTTTAAGGAATAATTCATAAACATAACTTGATATCCAAAAATAAAAAGGTATCGTGTTTGAGCATACATACAGACCGACAAAACTCAAGGAATAATCAAAAAATACTAAAGTACTATTTTAATTATTTAATTATATTATTTTTCAAATGAATATAAAATAGTAAAAATTAATAACAAATTAATTTATATTACAACACAATACAAATTGACTTTAAATTGAAGTTTACATATTGAACGGCGTTTCATATGTAAACTTTAGAAATTTCATACAAATTTCATATTAATTTAGAAAATTTAATTGAATTCATTTTCTAAACTGCTTAAGTTCTTATGATAATAAGTAATCTTCTCAACTAATATGAAATATAGCAAAAAAACAATAAAAAATATTCTATGATTACAAGGTTTATTACACTAATTATATTAAGTGTTATTGATAAATTAATTATTTATAACTTTAACTTATAATTTTATTAAAATAAATCAAGCATGAAATGAGTGTAACATGTTATGATTATAAAAAACTGGAAATGGAAGTATTATAATTTAATTTAATTTAACTAATCTTGGTAGTAAATTATGCAAATTAAATACAATTCAGTGTTATTGATGTTTTTTCTCAAATTAACATTACCAAATAATTTTTAGTCTAATCAAAATTTTTCAAATTTTATGAGGGGGTCATAAAATCTAATATCGAGCTTCCAACAGCTTAAACATCGAGCTAAATTCGGGAATATTAGGACAGTTTTTTCAATATTTACATTTTTTGATTCTCAATATTCAGTCTTTTTTTCTAAGACTGCTTAAAATAAATATGTTTGATTATTTCTAGATTCTTATCTTGTAAGATTATATTTTTTTCACGGTTTTTATACATTATAATATCACATTTAAATCGTATTTAAAAGATTTTCTAAATATCGTGTTATTACAAACTATTAAAAGCTGTGATAATAATTATTATAAATTAATAATAACAATTTAAAATAATAAAAAGTGAAAAAAGAGAGATGACCATTTATTTATAAATATTTGAAACTTTCCTTTCCCACCCGTTTACCAAAAAAAATATTACCGCGATTGTTTTTTGAAGGGAGTCCACTTTTCAGCCACTGTTTGTGCGTCCCCATGTCACCCACTTTTCCTGTCCGTACTGTGTGGACGCGGATGTGGTTCCCCCCCCCCCCGCTTGCGGGGGGGGGGTCAGGGGGGATCCGCGCCAAGGGAGGACTTGGAAAGTGGGTGAAACGGTGCACAAACAGACTGTTTGAGTGCGGCCTTATGAGCCTTCTTTTCAATGCTCCGTCTCACTCGGTTTCCACTAACTCGAGGTGATTTTTCGGCATTTCGTCTAAATATAGAATTCGTTTACTATTTTTAATAATATTTTAATTATAATTATAGTAAATAGGAAACTGGGAAAATATTAGGTCTGGTTCCCGAATTCAAAAAATGCCGAAAAATTCACCTCAAGTCAGTGGAAAACGAGTGAGACGGAGCATTGAAAAGAAGGCTCATAAGGCCGCACTCAAACAGTCTGTTTGTGCACCGTTTCACCCACTTTCCAAGTCCTCCCTTGGCGCGGATCCCCCCTGACCCCCCCCCCCCCGCAAGCGGGGGGGGGGGAACCACATCCGCGTCCACACAGTACGGACAGGAAAAGTGGGTGACATGGGGACGCACAAACAGTGGCTGAAAAGTGGACTCCCTTCAAAAACACTCGCGGCAAATAATTTTTTTGGTAAAGGTGGTGGTCAATGTAAGTCCCGTTACCAGACTGACTTTATGAAAAAAAATGGAGGGATGAGACGGAGGAGCATCCCATAAATATAATTAACCAAATAATAAATTAATATTTGGTCGAAAATTGTTGTTGTAGACCCGATAATTATTTATCGGGGTTTAAAGTGCTTGTAGTAATATATTTTTCATAGTTGAGAAGTAACTTAAATACCTTATAGTTAGTTAACTATATACCCAGTTAATTAACCCACCATAAAATAGCTAACTGAACTATCGATGACTAACGTAACTATATTTTAGAATTATATAATTATTTTTTATTTCAATAATCAAAGGTTCATTATATTAATAAAAATAACTTTATGAATAACTACAAAACTTATTAAAAAAACCAAATTAAACAAAAACTATAATTAAATTTTGATATGAATAACTAATTATTATAACATTTTAATTATATTATTTATTTACAACAATTGCTATTATTAAGTTTATGTTTTCCTGTGGTCTAACCAAATAAAGATGTATTTAATTAGAATGTCTTTCATCAAACTCTTCATCACCATCTGCTATTGCGGTAATGTCATTATCTTCAAGAAAGTCATGTATTCTGGCTCTAATTGAAGGAGGGAGAGGAATTGTGAAAAGATCCATATTTTCTGGTGAAGTAACAAGTGCTCTATGAAACAAGTAAAAATGAATGTTGCGAAGTGGATGTTTGGATATTTTATAATTAAGAATGGCATGCGCAAAGATAGTGTAGTATTCATAATAAGAAAGATTCATTGTCCATTGGCATTTCATCATTTTAAAAGTGCTCACCAGTCTTCCAAATACATTTTCAACTATTATTCTACAAGAAGAGTGAACATTGTTATATTCATCCAAATACTGTTTTGTTCTGTTGTGTATTGTATGTTGGGATTTTCTCTTCGTGGAATGACACAACAGTCACACGAAGAATATCCTCCATCTGCCAAAAGTAATTGCCCAGCTTTAACACACGTTTCCATAAAGTAAATTTTGAATACACTTGCGTCGTTCATCGCGCATTGAATCGTGTTATCACACCGACTGCCATTCCAAAATAGTTAACAACCAACTCCGTTTTCAAACCAGAGTGATTACTCTTGGAGGAAAAGAATCTTTTGTCGACCGAATGAGTTCTCAAACTTATTTCATTCTGAGGATGATTTACAGTCTGATCTCTTCCATCAACTGCATAATAAATATTATTTAATTCGGGGATGTAAGTTGTATAACCAGAATTTCTCCCAAACGCGAAGTTGATAGTTGTACCAGCACAATTTTTTTATTGAATCAATAAAAATTTTGCAAGAAGTTTTGGCAAATAATAAAAGTGCACAATCAAGCCACTTGGAAATATTTGCTTTCCTTCCACTTTTTTCTTCAATGGAATCAAGTGAATGATGACTTTGTGAAATTAAATCGATTTTTAAACAATTGAAAAGTTCCAAAGAATCACAGTTACTTTTCATTTTTGTGAGAAGAAGAAGTAACACGTCTTATGGGTTAAGGTGGTATCTCTT
Organism: Entamoeba invadens IP1; assembly: GCF_000330505.1. NCBI lineage: Eukaryota > Evosea > Mastigamoebida > Endamoebidae > Entamoeba > Entamoeba invadens. The sequence continues at coordinate 92,586 of NW_004440451.1, forward strand.
ATCATAAGAACATAAATGTGTATTCATGGAACTTCCAAAAAAAATTACCGATAACATTATACGAGCTTGGTATAACATCACAATTAACAACAAAAATAGCGGTGTCACAAGAGAGTAATTCGTAAACTTCTTCAAATTCGGCAATTGAAAGGCCTGTAAAATTCTTGCAGTCTAAATAGGTATGAATATTAATTGAGCATAATGTTGGTTTCTCGGGTGTAATTATAGCAGGAATTGGCACAGTAATAAAAGACCGATCGATGGTAGTTTCAGAAATACGAGATAAAAAATCATCAGTCGATTCTTGACTATGTGGTATAACCAAAGTGGCCATTTGCATTGCTTCATGACGAGCTTGATTAATAGCAGTGTTTTGTGTTCTTCTTTGTGCAAGTGTGGGTGGTCTTGTTCTTTGAGGTTCTCTTCTTCTGGTAGATACACTTTGGATATTTGAAACTGACCTTCGGCGTCGTGTTGAAGATGTATGTATTAAACTGTTGTCATTATTAGTAGTTTGTTGTGTTGGTTCTTGATTAATATTTAATTCATTTGATTGTAAAATAAATTTTGTGTTGTTGTCTGGTTTTCCAAAGTACTTGTTTGTTGATTATTTGTAATTCGTGACATTTGTGGATAATTCTGAATATTACTTAAATTTGTAAGTGTTGTATTTTGATTATTGTTTTGATTACTTGTTGTTAAAAGTGGTTGTGTTACAATTTGAACACTGTTTGTGTTGTTTGTGTGTTGAGTGGTTGTAGTAAGTTGTGGGTTGCGATTGTTTGGCGTTTGTTGTATACTTGGTGCACGATGTGTAACATTCACAGTTTGGCGGGGTAGTAATGGTCTTAAATGAAAACGTAAAGAAGAGGTTGACCTGCGTTGTTGGCCATTTTCATTAATTTGTGAGGTGTGATTCGACATCAAATTTTTTTATGTTTTTATGTTTTTTGTTTTTTATTCTTGTTAAAAATGATGATTATTACATTATTTATATTTTTGTCGATTTGTTTTTCAAATTGAATTGCTATATTAAAAGGTTTTTAATCTATAAAAATTATTATTCAATTTTAAATTTAACAATTTTTTAAATAGAAAACCATAATAAATCTATATATTTATTATAATTGGGTTAACTAAAATATAGTTACGTTAGTCATCTATAGTTCAGTTAGCTATTGGCTATTAACTCATTTTTTTACTTTTAACTCACTTGTTTTGAATAAACTCACTTCTAATTATTTAACTCATTTTTAAAAATATAACTCACCAAAAAACAATTTATTATCTTAATAGTTAATAATTTAATAAATCAAAAAAATGTTTAAATAATAAAATTTTGGTTTTCTTTTATATTTCTATTTAACTATACAAATAAAAAAACAACTTGACCAATTAATCAAAATTGCCATTAGTAAAAACGTTAAAACATAAGAACGAATTCGAACCAGTAATGATAAAAAAATACAATTTAAGCATTTTTAATAACTTGTTATTCATGTCAAAGCCAACGTTGAGAATGGTTTATAGACCACCATTAAAAACACTGACACCTCGTCGATTAATAACAAGGACACAACCAACACAGTCACAGTCACAACTGCTATCACAGCCACAGCCACAGTCACTATCACAACTGCAGACACTGCAACCAACACAGTCACAACCACTGCAATTATCACAGCCACAGACACCACAACCAACACAGTCACAGTCACAACTGCTATCACAGCCACAGTCACTGCCACTATCACAACTGCAGACACTACAACCAACAGAGTCACAACAAAATTTACCAATCCAATTGTCGTTTAATATTAATGATGTTGAAAGACCAACTAGAATAACGGAATCACAATTTTTCATTAACACGACATTAAATGACGGAGAAACAGTTTATCAGCCAAAGGCAGATATTGTTAGCTCTCAAATTGCTTCACATTTAATGGAAGAATGTTTCTCATTTAATTGTATTGATTTCGGTAGCGAAAATTCAATTACTTCATCTTTTTCTGATGAAAAAAATGTTTGGGAACGCCAGTTTAATTTACATACTTGCAAGTTTCTTACTGGTTTTGAACTTGAAGAACTTGTTAACCTATTTGATATCATTGTTAGCAATGCCACGTTTACAAAAGAAAACACGTTCAAACAAAAAGGAGTGATTGATCAAACGCTTTTTAAACAACACAAAAAGTCGAAACTTGCATATCATGAACAATTTGTGTTGATGTTGACATTTTTCCATACAAAAACGACACATGTTGAATTATATGAACTCCTTTATGGTATGGATACAACAAAAAATAAAAACACGAAAATAAAATTTATTTCAGATAATTTAACTAAAGCCATAATTAAATTTCATCCAAAAATATACAAATCTTTGATATTATCAGTTCAAAATATACCAGAAACTCAATTAGAACACGTCGCTGTAAGAAAAAATCCATTATATTTAAAAATAGAACCCAAATTAAAAAACACATACTATATTGTGGATGGTAGAGACCAACCAATACCGACTCAACGTGTCTCCAAAGTTATTCAAAAAGACTATTACTCATTTAAAAGTAATTCGAGTTCAATGAGAACACAAGTTTTTGTCAACAGAAATGGTTTTGCAGTCCACGTACAAGAGTCCACACCCGCATCAGTACACGACTCGACTTCTGTAAAACAGGATTTGTTAAATGTTTTGTTTTATGGAAACAAATTGTTTCTTGGTGATGGGGGATACGCTGGATGTTGCAAGTGTGTTTACCCAATTACAACTTCATCCAAGAAAAAAACATACAGTTTCGATGCAACCACGTTATTGAAGGTAGAAGGTTTACAAGAAAAATTACAAGGAAGATTTTCTGGTTTGATTGTCCAAGGTGTGTTTACTGGCAAATTTGAGAGTACCTCTGGTTTGAATAAAGTGTGTTTTTCCAAATGTGTATTTAAAACAAACTACAACATTGATGACAACAATGAATTTTCGTTTGTCAATAATGGTGTTGTAAAGAAAGGGTCGCTTAATGGAATCTCTCAATTCAATAACACCAAATTTAAAAGACAATTATTGAAGGTTTATCATGGTAAAGTCTTACTTGAACTTAGAAACTCGTTTATTTCGAGTTGTAGAATTGTGGTTGAAAATCACTTTGCTCGTTTGGTCACCTGTTTTCCAAGAATGGATGCAGTTTGGAACAATAATTTAACCCTTTACAAACTCTCAGTTCAAATTTGTCATGGTCTAACAAACTATTTAATTTCTTTAAAACCTTTGAGAGACCCCATTGGTGATGAAACAAAATTGCCAAAAACGGCAAAGAAATGTCTCCAAATTTTGAATAGAGTTGAAGAAATAAACTATTCAACTGAAAGTGATGATTGTTTCCTTTTTGATGAAAGTGAAATCATTTGATTCTTAGTTTCACTTTTAGAAAAACAAAGTAAATAAATATTTATGTTATATTAGAACATTTAAAAAAGATGAATTAAATTTGTAAATTTATAACTTTTCAGTAGTAAATAATTTTTTGATGAAATTTTCTTTTTTGAACAGGTCAAGTTTATGTTGTTTTTTACCAAAAGAAAAAATTGTGTACCATTAATTGTATTTCATATTTTTATTTTTTTAAAATTGTGGTTCTTTATAGTTTATTTTTTTACTATATAATTATAATTATTTTTATAGAATTTAAACTATAAATATAGTTCATTTGGTTTTCTCTCATTTTCTTTTAATTA
>NW_004440451.1:96423-99270 GCF_000330505.1 Entamoeba invadens IP1
AATAACTACCCTAAAAAAAATATTGCTTTCAACCCCGAGTGAAGTAATAATAATTAATGGTTATAGTTTAAGGTGTTGTGTTTAAATACAAAAGATGCCTTATATTATATTTAAACTTTTTCGAAATCAATAGAATATCACAGTTTAAAACAATTTTGGTTTTAACGTGTGGCTAAAGCATACATGTATATAAGATATTGTAATCAATTTATTATAGTTTAAGAGTTAATCAACACATTTAATCATTAGACAAATACTTTACATATGGAAAGTAAGTTCAATAATTACATTTGTATTGACATTATTGTATAAATGTTATTTTTTTATTTAAATTGTTAAAATGTGAATAATTGAAAACGCTGTCTGTTAACTGTTAATTAACATTTTTTAGTAAAGCAAATAAAATCTCTATATTTAAAGTATTTGAATAAAAATTACACTTTTTAATTTCTTGTTGTGCTCAAACCAATTCTAAAAAACTTGATTATAATGATAATTATTTATAAAAATAACAATTCTTTTGTTTTATATAAAAAGTAATACATTTCCTACAATTTTTAAAATAACATTAAATAACAAAAAATAGAAAACACAAAATAAAAACTTTTGAAAATAATAAAATATGCTTTTTTTATTGACCGTTTTTAGGTTTTATAAATAAAATGTTATTAAAATAATAAAATGTAAGGTACTGTATATTTAAGTTTTCATATACAACATGAAAACTTTTTAATTTATTATACTTTATTTATTTTATTTTAGTTATAACTTTTAAAACAATATGCTGCAAGAAAAGGAAGTTGATTCTGTTCTTTTCTGTGTATGTTAAATATTTAACATACTTTAATTTTTTTCAACAATTACAACATAAAAGATGGTCTTTCTGTTTAATGCAATATTTTAATAAATATATAATTATATTATTGGTATGTGTAAATACATGACAATTACAAATAATTTTTTTTGAATAAGTGTTATAATATTTAATCATGAATCAACAATTATATTCTCAGTTTAGTTTTACATATTAATACATTTCAAGTATATATGTATCAGAACTTGATATTTTTTTATTAGATGTTAGTGTTGTTATATATGGTTGTTTATCTACATTTTATGTGTTTTGATTTTTAAAACTGAAAACAATTGAAATGTTTCAAAAATTAAATTTAATAAATTAACTATGTATTTTTAATATACTTTCTATTGCGTATGTTTTAGTAATAAATTGAAATTGTTTGGAAAAATTTAATTGTTACTTTATTGGTCACTTAGATATTATTTATGTTTATTGTTAAGTAAATTTCTAAATATAAGTATAATTACACTATTAATAATGCTATTGATAAACGTGTATTATAGTTTACATTTGTATTAATGTTGAATATATTTGTTCACATCAAAATGTCAAGAAAAAACACTGAAATAACAAAAGATTGTCAATATTGATTTCATAGACGACTTAATATACAACAAAAACAAACAACCAATTTAGTTGTGTTTTTGTTTGAAAGTTTTTTATTTTTTAATTGGGTTTTTGATTTAATTACAACGTTGTGGAAATTAATATTATGATATTTGATACGTTTGGTATTTTATTGTAATTTCATTAATAATATCTTGATCTAATATGATTACCTTTTTAAATATGTACATTGTTTTTTATACTGCGATATACTTTGGTAATTTTGTTCCTAATTACTATTGTTTTAACGTTTGTAATACATTCCTATATTATTATAAATTCACAAATATTATAAAAATATAATTCGACAAAATAATTTTTGTTTACATAAAAAACAAATAATCTATTTATATAAGTTTTATATTTTCCATCCATGGAAAATGGTTTGTCCAGTGGATAGAAAAAATAGATATACAGATACCCGAAAAATAGTCCGGCACAGAAAAACCGACCGGCAAACCATAAATTTATAGTATATTATAGTTTTTAGTTTTTTGTCCTGTTTTTTCTAATTTTGCATTAAAAAAACTATTAAATAGTTTTTAGAAACTATTTTTATAGTTTGCCGGTCGGTTTTTCAGGTATCTGTATGTGTCCAGTGGATGGGTGTTATACAGTCATATGTCTTAAATTAATTATTATATGTGTTACTATAATAATAATATTTTAATAAAAAATAAACATTTTGGGTTAAAACCCAAAACACTCACTATTATTTAAAATGTTTTAATCATCATGTTTTTCAATTATCATCACTAATAATTAATTGAACTTAAAATATAATTAAATAAATACTATTACTTCGAAAGAAAACCAATCTTTTGAAAGATACAAACCAATGAGGGATTCCTTATTTACTAAAAGTATATTGATTTTATATCCCTTTTAAAATGTATAATTTTTTATTTATTAATTTGTTATTTTTTAATTTGATAGTTTTAATTTTGCATTATCATTTGATATTTAACCTTATGATCTATTAGCGGTCTCTCCAATCAACTCTATTTAAACTTCGAACTGTTATTATTTATCAATTGTATGCAACTTTTACTCTTCGCCTTTGTCTTTGGCTCCATGTCATCGTACATAATCAACACAGTAACAGATGCTTCAATGAATATGCAAGTAGTTTTTGAAGATAACGTGTGTTACAATATGGGCTATGATACTTTTAATAAGTATAAAATAAATCCTTCTAATGTAATTTATTCGACTGGAACGTCTTGTAAAGATATGACAGAAATGACAATTTCATTAGATGACTTAAATGCTCAAAAATTGGCAGTTGTTGAAGAACTTCCTACTCATGTTGGTTCTTTAAAAACCTTTTTCAATGGAGAGTGTAAAAATACGGAAGGAGAACCAGTTTGGGGAATATCAAC
>NW_004440451.1:99370-101077 GCF_000330505.1 Entamoeba invadens IP1
ACATAATGTATTATTTAACTATAAAAAATGAAAAGTTATCCAAAATGAACAAAATAACATTGCGATAATTAATTGTTTTAACAAACAGGCATAAACGCCTTTATACCAAAAAGACAAAAAAAAGATTAAAACAATACATATAAAAACCCCAGTTATAACCAAATAATATACCAAATTATTTTATAAAAGAATCATTTCGGCAAATAATACATCTATAACAGACTTTGATGACGTAAGGCAACGGGAAATAATATTAGATCGGTTTTTATAAAACCCCCAATCTCAAAAATAATAAAAAATCATCTATGAAATCTTGCGCTTGGCTTTTAATCAGGCTATTATTACATGGTAGATTATTTTTATGTATTTTAATGTTCTGTTGTTTATTATTAGTTTATTTATAATATTTTGACAACCATATTTTATTGATAATTATTAATTTACAATTTATTATTATTAAACTATATAGAAAATGATATTAACCTAACCCACCATAAGAACAATTCATTTACAAATTTTTATGTTTTGATTATTTTGAATTGAATTAATACTCCAATTTTGAATTATGGGATTCATTTTATTTAACTAAATGAAATGTAATAATATTATAAATAATAAATAAAATAAAAATAATAATTGGCAGACCATTATTAATTAACACTATTACTGATGTTTATATTTTCATGTTTGTGGTGATTATTTACAATAATAATAACAATGAATATAATGATATAAACAACTTAAGCTTTTTTATTCGGGTGTGAAAGAATAAAAAAATAAAAATTATTGTCATGCCTTATAATTACCATTTTAAAATGTATCAGTTAAGCATGGTAACTATATAGTTTTGATATGGTTAATTGAAATATTTTTATAGATTGTCGACTTGGAGTAGTCAATTAATTGTAAATTAGTATTATTTTGTTTATTTGGTTCTCTTCATCATTGTTATTACTATAAAAGTCGTTGAAGAAGTTGTATTATAATTGTAATAATTTATGTTGAACTTTTGATTTATAGTTGGGTTTTACAACATTAATAAAAACATTTTCGACTGGTTAAACAATTTTTAAATTTGAACTTATCAATAAACATACTAAAACACACACAACAATATGAAATACAAACATGGTGTTTTGTCTATTACTTTATTGAAAAATTCCTTTAAATTGAAATGTTTTTAAGACGATATCTTTTTTTATTTCAAAAAAGTTTATTAAAAATCAATTAACGAAATCATATTTTTTATTGTTTAATTATGTTTGTTTTACGTACTTTGTTGAGTGTTTTAAAATTGCTGTTTATAAGTTACACTAATCATTATTTGTTGGTGCGCAATTAACAAAATTATTTGTAGAACATAATTTTTATCAAAGTTATAATTGAATCAATTTGAACAATTAATTAATTAATTTTGTTGTGTTTTATTCAAAAAATGTGAAAAGGTAATCTTATCATTATATTGAAGTTTATAACAATTGTTGTTCCAACATTAAATTCACAATATTTATTGTATTCACTGATACCTTCTCTGTTATTTACATTGTGTTTATTTTATTATTGATGGAGATTCGGGAACTTTTAATTCATTATATTATTGCATTTCTTTAATTATTTTGTTTCGAACAATACTTTAGGTAACTATTTAAAACAAAACACTTTATACTTATTTAAAAACATTGTAGAAAAAAAAGTCGCAATATGATA
>NW_004443676.1:0-2775 GCF_000330505.1 Entamoeba invadens IP1
TTAAAGTCACTTTTTGTGGGTTTTCTTGCATAAAAAGCTGTCTGTTTGTAGGTTTTGCTAAAAATTTGAAAGAATATTCTTTGATTTATTTTAATTATCAAAAAATAATAAAAATAACCATAATTTGTAGTTATTAGTTTAATAAAAAAGTATGCTTGTAAATGGTTGTCCACTTGACAAAATAAATAGACAAAATAAGCCTTAACACTCAAATGGCCTAAAGCCAAAAAATATGATTTTTTAAATAATTTATTACCAAATTTGATTTTTGCCTTTCATTTCATTTTTAATGAATTTCATGTTTCAAAATGAAATTTGGTAAAATTTTTATAAAAATAATTTTTAAAGTGACGACATAATTAAATAAATATTTTGTATAATTATAATAACATAAACTAATATCATAAAAATTTTTGGACTTTGCAAAAAAAGACAAAAATGATGTTTGGAAAATATAATAATGTAAACTATTGTTACATAATATTAATTAAATAACTAAATAAATAGTTTTATATATTTTTTATCATATTATTTACTATTTGTTATGATAATGTTATAATAATATTAATAATTTATTTTTTTGTTTTTTTTCAGATCTATTTTTAATGACATGAACTAAAACATCAATAAAAACAACATATTATCGAATTAAAAGCAACTTGCTGTTTATCTAGTCAACACCGTCACACATCAAATTAAATTGAGTTTGTTATGGTTCGTTTTTATATTATTAATATACGTCTTATTTATGCAACAAAATTTGTTATTGGATATTGGATATATTATTATTTAATAAAACAAATTTAGTGTTCTGAAATATAGTAAAACTTATTAAACGCGGCACTTTTGAATTGCGCTACTCTCAATAGAAAGCAGTTTAGACTGAATCCAAAAATCGAGTTTTCTATGGAACATGTTTTGATGTTTGATTGGTGAAAATTTCCGTTCTTGAGAGAACAAAAATTACCATACATTCCTGCTCTTGAAAAGTTTGACTGTGTTTTTGAAAAAAATATGTGTTGCTATTTTTAACCTCAAAAACAAATCTTAGGTAATTGAGTCCTCATTTTTATTATTTTTGACTAAGTTTTGAGTCATTTTTCGGTTTTTCGGCCAAGAAGGGGTTTTTGGTTTTTTTAACAATTTTTTTCAAGAAGGCATTTTTTGATATTGTTATTATTCTAATAAAAATTTGGTTTTCGGCCAGTTAAGTGTTAAAAAATAAAAATTAAAAAAATTGGGAAACTAAATAAAATCAAAAATGGTGTTTTTAAAGTTTTTCAACAGTTTCCCGTAATTTTCCAGTTTTAACAATCCAAAAATTTACTATTACCATTTCAAGATTGATAATATAATTACAAATATGAGACTAAAGTTTCGACGACTACTAAGGTTTCGTTTTATTATTCGAATACTATTTGAATAATAATGAACAAGGTTTTTTATCATTTTCAAAAAAACGTCCAAATACAACTCTTATAAATAATATTATAAACTAGAATTCAAAAATCGATAGTGTATTTATTTTATTTTTTGGTAATATGTCGGGGTTTTTCTTACTATACTTTTATCCTCTTTTTTGGATCTAACAAAAATTTGAGGAAAAAGTGGCTTAAATTTACACATAAAAAATAAAAATACACCTTTTTTCAAACAAAAGTTGCTCAAATTTACAAAAGAAATAATCTTGAGTTGTTTCAAATAAAAAAATATCATAAATGCATTTCATTTAAACCATGATTCGGCATGAATTGCTTTTTTGCACTGAAATATTTTTTGGCAAAACGCATTTTTAACTCCCCTCATTGTTGGTCTCTATTTAGAACATTAGTAAAAACTAATAGTTAAACAATTATAAGTATATAGTAAAACTATATAGTATAAACATGGTTAAAATAATTATATATGTTATTATAACAACATAAAATAATAAACCATACTATAACTAAATAAAAAAATCAATAATGTAATTTTGTATTAATGATTATAATAATTTTTGTTGTATTTAATAGTACATTTATATCACATTATTGTATAACATTTTAATAACATTGATTTAATCATAAATAAACTAAATAAAATAATAAATATATAGTATATATACCATATTTTTATAATAAATATGTAATAAAAGAAAAGCAGATATAGGATAAAAAAATTATTGCCTTTTGTTCAAAACAATAAATTAATTATATAATTAAATTTCTAAAATCAAATAGATAAAATAAAAACAAATTAAAAAGTGAATTATTTTCCCAAAAATGATAGGTATTATTTATTTAAATTTACAGGATCAATAACATTTTTATAACAAATAACCAATAACAAAACTAAAAACAAAAAATACAATATGTCAATTAAATACTATAACATAAATTTGTCGAAAACGTTCTTTTAACAAAACTGTAAAAAATACAATTGTTATCAGAAACTCCAGAGAACAAACAAATTAAACAAACACAATTTAACATACTAAGCTAAACTTTTTGACAAATTAATAAGACACGATTAATTCTTATTTAATTTTGATGTTTCTTATTTCAACTTTCTGGATTAATTTAAAAGTGACGCTACTTCTAGTTTAAATTGTCTTTTGCTACTATACTCATACATTGAGTATATTTTGTATGTTGATATTGCATCCACAACAATTTACTCAAGTTTAAAGCACTTAAACACAGTACACCTTTTCATCTCAACAACATAATAAATGGAGTAATATCGTGTTTTAACTTCGGTTTCACTTATTTGTTTTTTTTTCGATTTTGCAACATG
>NW_004443676.1:2875-5409 GCF_000330505.1 Entamoeba invadens IP1
TAAAAGTGAATGAAAAAGGATGTTAAAAATGCACCGAAATTGTTATTTGTCAACAGAAAAAATAAATTAAATGACTGTTGTTATAAGTTTGATTAAATAAGTATTTTATTTGATAATTAAAAACACAAAGTTAATAATAATTAATAACAATGTTTATATATATTTATATTTATTACAATTTTTTAATAAATAATTATTTTAGTGGTTAACACTAAACTATATAATATAGTTATTAAAATATTTTTGAAGCTATTATACTCTTTTAATTTATATTTTCAATTTGAATTATTAATAAAAAGAAATTATTTTTATATTTTTGTTGAATAAAACATTAAATTAATATAATATAACAATTACACACTTTATATAATTCATATATTTATTTTTAATATTAACTTGATAATTTCTAACAATTTAAACAAATAAATTTGAAATTCACATTTGTTATGATATGTTAATATTATTAATAATATAAATTCAAATATAATAATAAATTACTATTTTTTTAATAAATTTTTAATTTTAATTATGAATAGATTTGTAAATTAATTTGGCAAAACATTTTTAAGCATTATTATAATAAATAATAGATAAACTATTAATTTAATTAAAAAAATATGTATTCTTTTATTTAAAATTAATTATTTTTAATTATTTCAGTCAGAATTATATTTTAATTCATTAACTAACAATTATATAACTCGTTATCAAATAACAATTTTTTAAATTATCAAAAAATAATTAATTAATAAAAATATATTTTTAATTATATAAATTAATAGTTTTTAAATAATTATATCTGATTTTTATAGATAATTATATATAATAACAATTTTTTAAAATAAATTACAATTATGTTCAATTATTTATTAAATAATATATGGAAAATAATAAAATAACTGATTAATTCAATACTATTATTTTACTTAAATTTACAGTCAAACCTTCACAAAGTGGTTCTTCTGACAAGCCAGTTATCACAAGAGCAGCCGTTTTAGATTAAAACCTCTCTTATGGAAGTGCTCTATTGAAAAAATTAGAGGTTTATTTGGCAAAAAATGCCCGCTTTTGAAAGAATAAAAATAATTATAATCTCACATTTTTGAAAGGTTGGATTTACTTGAGAAAACCTATCGGATGTATTTTAGTGTGGTTAAATAAAACACAAATAATATCCTTGTGTTTTAGATATTCAATAACTGTTTTACTACATTTTCTTTTATTTCAAAACTAATTTATAGTTGTTCATGTTGTTTGTGACAATTTACGAAGTGATTTTGTTGCCCTAATCGTGTTTGAAGAACTCAACCTTTCGTTTTACTTGATTATGTCACATGTGTTGTAATCACAAAGAATCAAACTGAACTTAAATTATAATGCATTTATTAATTACTATTCATGAAATATATTATACTATTGTTATATTATCATTATGATAAAGTGTGCAATAATGATAGCACTGTTTTTTAAACGTATAACAATTTTATTTAATATATTTTTATTACTCACAATATAAGAATGGTGTTATTAAATACAATGAAATTAACATAAATTAACATATAGAATGTTAAAATTTAATTAGTATTGTAATTTTAAACTCTCTTAGTATTTTAACTTGATGTAATTATTCGGTTTGTAATATAACGTTTTGAACAATCAACAAGAAGCTACTCGGATCACGTTATCAATAGCAAATGAAGTCTTGTCAATACAATAACATTATCAACAAAAGCGTTTAAACTTTATCTTCCTTTTCATCTATAATTTTTAATAAACAACTTATGTTCTGACGAAAAAGGTTTTAATAATGAATAATATCAAAATTAATCAAAAAGACATAGATAATTTAAAGGCTGTTTATAAAAAATACACATAAGTTTAGTTTAATATAATTCGATTGTTGTTGGGGTTTTAGACATATTTGTAAGAAATTTTTTAGTATAATATACTATAATAACATATTATTACCCATAATACTTGATTGTTTTCAACTTGATTCATATAATTTATTAAATGTATAAAGTTGGAGAGTGATCAATGCTAATCTTGAGTTAACCTCGATGATGATCTCTCCCTTCTGCCCATTTGAGGCGATGGGTGGGGGTTTTGTTAAATTTATGTCAGCAAATCAAAAATACAGCAATAAAAGATTTAAACAATATGTATCGATATATTAAATATGGTAATTTAAAATTATTAATTATATTACAAAAATAATTAAAAACTCGTTTAAATTCACTTAAATTCTAAAAAACACTTGTTGTTCTTTAAACAAAAGAACAGACGTTCAAATGCAGTTTCGAGCTTCATGTTTCGAGAGCGCATTTCACGAAGTTTTGAGAAAAAACGTTCAATTCCAACTGATGTTGAAAATACACAAACGATGATATGCACAACACTAAGTAAATTGGTTAATCCATGTTCTTCCAATTCATCATAAATATCCAAGAGTGTAAGTCGACTTTTACTCTTTGTGATTTTTAAAGTTTCTGGTGAAAGTACATTTTGGTGTTTTTATTTTTTTAGAAAACATT
>NW_004440449.1:0-2638 GCF_000330505.1 Entamoeba invadens IP1
AATAATAATAATAATAATAATAATAATAATAATAATAATAATAATAATAATAATAATAATAATAATAATAATAATAATAATAATAATAATAATAATAATAATAATAATAATAATAATAATAATAATAATAATAATAATAATAATAATAATAATAATAATAATAATAATAATAATAAAATTATATAATTATTCACTTAATTATGTTTAGTTGATGTGTTCTAATGTATTTTTCTTCTTGAATCGTAATCAGCATAAACAAAAAAACAGAACAGGGCTAATGGTAAAAACAAAAACAATGCCAAGTACCATCTGACATATTCCATACACCAAAAACAATAAATCGAAATACCCAATGAACATGTTTCCAACCAACGAAATAGTATTGGTTCCAATTCTTTGTTATTCGTCTTATCCAGTTGTATAAATATGAAATATAGAAATTTTGAGTGTGTGTAGTAATACAATTTCTCTGCAAAATTGTTTTTATCATTGTTTTGAGCACCAACAACATTGGTCAACAAAAAACAAATTCCAAGTGATGACACGACAAATATTGTTATGATAATCACATTGGTCATATACACACTACTATAACCAAGGACTCCCACATACATTGTCAAAATACAAGTTAACAGCGTTTTCTTCAATTTTGAATTGTATTTATCATTTAGAATCATACACACAATAAACAACACCAAACAGACAATGAAAATAATTGCTTCATATTTGGACAGTACAACAAAGTGAAAATAGTCTAATACATTTACATGATGAAAACTGAACAAAATTGATATTAAATCTAATACAAAATTTATAATAACACACATCGGTAATATAAATAACAATAAAAAGTGATAACTGTCAAATTTAGTGTTAGTTAACACTAATTTGTCAATCAACTGAGTTGGCACATTTGCCAGATTTATCTTGTATACAGTTCTAACGTTCTTCAGTTCATTGACATTTTCAATAGTATCGGACTCTCCCTCAAACACAATTTCTTCCACGTTATGTGGGAGAACAACTTTGGCATTGTTAATTGTGACTTTTCTTAAAGACTTAAAAATTGAATAATTTCCGTCACAATTTAAATATAATTCTGATGGGTAATACAGTCGTTCATACAACTCTTTTGCACTTTCTTCGTCATCTTCTTCAATACAACACAAATGTTTCCAAATTGAATTGTATAAACAAACGCCATATTTTCCTTTAACAACAAAAGTTGCATTTGGAAATGTTTTCAGTGCATTTTCCATCACATCGATTGCCGTCATTTTATAATTTTTAATTATAATGACAATTTTGATTTCTTCGGGTATTTCCAAATTTTTAAGTTTGTTGATTGTGTTCACGTCAAATGTACTTTCTTTTGACAAAGACACAATTAATAATTTTAAATGTGGATATATCTCTTTGTTAATTTTCATCTTACACAAAATAGAAAAATTGTTAATTATCATTTTTAAGACTTTTGAAGTGTTTGTTGCCGTAATAGTTGAATTGCATAACAATTTCAATTCATAATATTTGTTTGAAAGTGAATATTTATCGTAATAGAAATAAAGATACAAGTCATTAAACGATAAATTAGAAAAAACACAATTAGTGTAATTTACTTGTGTAACTTTTTTAAAAACCACATTACAAGTCACACGACAGAGTTTTGAAATCGTCAAAGTCTCGATGTTTGGTAGAATTTGAGTTATTGTGTTAAAAGACTGTGTTGGGTTGTTCGAATCTGAAACAGTCCATGGGTTGGTTTTCATCATAAAACAACTTTTGAAAGTTGATGGACAGACGTTAGAAAAATTCTGGAGGTCGGAAATACGAAGGTAAAGAATAACATTCATTAAATAAACTGGCTCTAATTTTTTCATGTCAAATTTTCAGATCATGGTTTTTAAGTTTTAAAATTATAATTTAAATTAAATAAAAGTTATTTTCTAAACTCATTTTTTACTATCTTATAACCTTTAAGATTTATTTATAATTTAAATTATTTATAATTTAAAAATAAATTAAAAAGTTTTTAACGTTAATTTTGTTAAAGCCTTATTCTATACATAATATAAACGGTATTTTAATAGCCATTACCACCATTATTTAGAACGTTTAAAAGTCCCTTTTATTATTTTTGATTTATCCCAAAATTTCTTCAAGTAAAAATAAATTTCAAAAATTATTTTCTTTTTTTTAATTGAAAAAAATGGTCGAAATTGTAACTAAAAAATAGCAAAAAATAAAGAAACTAACAGAAAAATAGGAACAAGTAAAGATCTTTGAAGAACAGTATTTATTCAGGGTCTATCACGGAACAGGGAAAAATTTGGAACTTGTCCCAAAAATGCATTTTAAAATGAAAAGGGGTATATTTTCTTTGTTTTTATGCCAAAAATAAAGTAGTTTTAGTAAAATTCATAGTTATGTTTGTTTTTTGCGATCTCCAAAACCTTTTCTTTACAGATGGAAACTTCTTGCCGCGCTCGTTTTTCTACTTAAAACGACAGTTAACAACAAAACTATAAAATATTAAAATGTATAGTATAGAAATAAATGGTTTATTAATATAATATTTATATTATACAAAACAAAACCATTAATTATAATTGATATTATTATATAATATTGAAAATTG
>NW_004440449.1:2738-7456 GCF_000330505.1 Entamoeba invadens IP1
AAAGCCACGCAAATAGAATTCACAAACAATTTATAAACATGTTTAAAGAAGATCATCAGACTTTTATGTGTATTAAACAACGTATCTTTGAATCATCACGAAACGAAAATATGTTACCAATTTTAGAACTTCCCCATCAAAACACATTTTTTAATTATGAGTTTTGGCATCCAACTATACCATTAATAAGTAAAAAAGAATTGGTTAATTTTGACACAAAATTTCATACAATAACTCCATTAAATGAATGGGTTTTAGCGAAAAAAGAATTTAAATATTTTGTAGCAAAAATCATTTCAAAGAAAATGTTGCCTGTTGGAATGGGAAGTGTAATTTCAGAGTCATTGAGTTGTTTGTTAAATTTGTTGAAAAAAATGAATTTTAAAAACCCACAATTTGATGTTTTGTGCACGTTTGTTAGTGAACTGAAATTAGGAGAAAAGGCGATGAGAAATTCCATAATTTTGATTGGGAATTATTTGAAAAACAAAACTATTTTATAAATAAATAATTCAGAGTGTGTTGGTGTTCAATTTGATGAAACGACAGATTGTGCTTCAAAATCACAACTCATTGTTTTTGTTAGAATTGTAAATTCAGATTTAGTCGTACATGACACCTTTTTAACAATTATCCATAATAAAAACCATAATAATTCTGCAATTTCAACAAAAAGTGCAATTATTAATTATTTTGAACAAGAACATATAGATTTAACAAAAATAACAAATTTGACAACTGACTCGTGTATAACTATGGAAAAAACTAAAACGATTTTAGTTGATAATTTAATTGATTTGGGCGTGAAAGTAGTTTTTAGAATTAAATGTGCATTACATCAAGAAAATTTATGTGCAGCAGTATTAAAAAAATGTCATGTTATTGAAACCGTCAATTTGTTTTTAAGTTGGGTATTTGGAAGTCCGAAAATTAAAGATACCATGAACACATTTTTTAGAACGCAAAATGCACCTTGTCAAACAATTTTGGGTTATTCAATCACAAGGTGGATCACTCGCGCGACTTCATTAGAAATCATTTTTTTAAATTATTCATGTATAATATCTTACATTAATATATTCTACCCCAAAAACAAAAAATCAATAATAATTGTTGGAAAAATGAGTACTGAACAATTTTATATTGATTTGGCTTTTTTGGTTGATATTTTAAAACAATTTTCATCAATTTGTAAACTTCTCCAAACAAACACTCTTGAAATTTTGGATTGTTTGGGAATATTAAGACAACTTAATTGTTTTGTAAACTTTGTAAAACAATACCGAGATAAAAGTTATATAAATTCGATGTATTTTCCTTATTATAATTCAGTGTGTAAAAATACTTCTTTAAGAACAAGTTTGGCAGGAAATTTTATTGATGATTTGTTCGACGTGTTTGATGTTAAATTTGATGATTTCAATAAATTGGATTATTTGTTTGATTATTTTTTGGAAGGAAAAATGAACCGTAACATCGTTAATTTTATGATGAAAGGTTTTAACATTGGTTATTCTATTCAGAAATTTGTCGATAAACAAACTTTGAAAATAACAACAACCGAAATTTTTGATAAAAATGTCACGTTAAAATTGATGGGTGAGCTTGTGGCCTTTTATGCATTACCATTTTTAAATACAAAAAAATACACGGGTTTGGAATTTAACAAAAACAACTTTCCTTATTTATATCGAATTTGTGCTGTGATAAAATCGATATTCCCAACTTCTGTCCTTTCAGAATGTGGGTTTTCAACAATGGCAAATATAAAAACAAAATATAGAAACAAAATGTTAAACGACTACCTCGAAGCACAAATAAGAATCGCATTGTGTGGTAATTTTGACATTTGTGAAATTGTTAAAAAATACAAATTAAAAAATATCGATAAATATGATATCAATGATATAAATGTATTGGAAAATTTGGAAAACGAGTTCAAATAATGCATAATGTATCTTTGCTAAAGTATGAATTATGTTAATGATATAATTAATTGTAGTTAATATCATTTTGAAACAAATGTTTAAATGTTGCTTTAAATATTTATGTTCAGTGTTGTTTTATTATTTTTTAGCGTTTATTTGATCAAAAACGGTTTAATAATAATAAATTAATTATAACCACAAATAATTAATTTAAAATTTAAAAAATCTTGTTTTTTTTAATAATGTAGTTAAACTTTTATATAAATGATAAATATAATATTTTATGTATATATACATAAAATATTATATATATTATATACATAAAAATTATGTACAAATAATTTAAAACTCAATTCTTTATGAATAACATTTTTGGGATACAAGTTGATTATTTTCAATAAAACAAATAAACAATTCGTACAATTGGTTTTATATTTTTATTTAACCAAAGATTATTGGTATTTAGTTGTTTGTTTAGTTTTTTTACAGTTTTTGAACTGTTTTTGTTGGATTATTATTATTTCAATAAAAAACAAAAAGACAAAAAATAATTTACTTGACAACTCGAAAATAATGCAACTAAGTTACAGTTCTCAAAAAATTTGCACGTTTGTTCAAAAGGAAGATCGCTGTATATTTTACTATGTTTCATAATTTTTTATTAAAAACAGTTTGTCTGTACTCTTTATATTTATAAGTATAGAATGATATATAATAGTATAATTAATTAAATATTATTACTTATTAAAAAATTAAATTTACTTAAATTATATAAAATATTAATTTAATTAATTAAAATTTTAAATATTTAGTTTTATAATAATAAAACAATAAAAGATTAATAAAATTATATTAATAGTTATTTTATTAAAAAAATAAACCAATAAAATTTATTATTAATTAATAATATTTATCAAATCAAAAGTTTTAAATCTATTTTAGTAATTCAAAAAAATATTATTGAGTTGTTTAAAAAAATAAATTATTACATAATCAAAATATATTGTTTTATTATAATTTTTATAATCTAAACATATTTTGTAATATAGTAAATAAAATAATTAATGAAATTTACTAATAAACTTATTTTTATAAAATTGAGTCTGTTTATATAGATTAGTCTTAATACAATTTAATAAAATAACTGAAGTACCATGTTTATAATCACATACATACCACAATAAAAAACAAAAGTAGTTAAATAACATTTTGCATGTTTTTTTCTTTTCAACGCGTTTTCAAGTCTCATAAACTCCAGACACAAAGTCCGACGTATCGGACTTTCGGATTTGTTTTTCTGCTATTTTTAAAATTTTTATTGAAATAATTAATGAATTATGTCAAAAAAACGGGAAATGAGCTAAATGTTATGAGCATTTATAATTCTTATATTATTTTTGATGTGTTTTTTCTTCAATTATTTATTTGTTCATCCCACAAAAACGTTCATTAAAACATTCATTGTTTTCACAAATTATAAATAAAGTAACTACTTTGTTTTGATATGTAAAAATAGTTTTTTTAGCATTACAAAAATATGAATTTTTGATTATAATTGTTGTTTAACAAAACTATAATTATAATACATTTTATTATAATCACAATAATTAATAAAAAGTGTTCCATTTACAAATGTCATTATTGTTATATATTTCTGTCATGAAACAATAATGTAATTTGCTTTGTCTTTTCATATTATTATTAAACAAATTCTATAATAAATTAATAATGAAATGATTAAATATTATAAAAGTCAAATAAAAACAAGTGAAAATTGTTAATTTTTATTTTATTATAAAAAAGTATTTTTATTTCAATTAATATTTCAAATCACCTATATTTCATTTATAAAAACAAAATTAATCAATTATTATATATTTACATTTATATAATTAATATTTTAATATTTTCAACATAACGAAAATAAAAATTGTTTTGTTACTTGTGGTGTTTTAATTAATTTCATGTGTTTCCTTATAAAATTTTGATACGCTTTTTAGTTTAATTTAATAATAAAATTATAATTAAGTCGTGTTTTTCGTTGTTATCGTACAAATCAACGAATTGAAAAAACAATAATTTTTATTTTCATTTTTTAAATGTTATAATATTGATTAAATTTGCGATTTTTGTATAAAATTTGGGTATGAAATTAATTTTTCGTGTTTTATAAACCAAAATAATTCATGATTTTGAAATAAGGAAATTGTAGTGTAAGTAGAAAATTAAAAATCAAAAAATAAGACGCAAAAAATCGAAATAAGGGAAAATAATGATAAGTAAAACAGGTATATATTTCGAGAAAATATATTAATATCCCGAAAAACAAAAGAAACAAAATACTGTTATAACGTGTCGGACTTTATGGCCCAAGTTTATAACTAAAGTTGAGAATTTCGGTGAATTTGCAAATTCAACTTATATTTACCACTTTAAAAACATGATTATTCTTTATATTTACCAAAATTTAACAATTGTCTTTTTATCCTAAATACAAATATTACTAATTTTAAGTTATATTCAATATAAAAAAAATATAATATGTGATTTTATAATTTATAGTATATCCAAGTAAATATAGTCCAAAATATAATTACATATATTTATAATAATATTTGTATTTTATGATATATTAATATATTTATAATATATATAATTTTTTAATGAAAAACACAATTATATGATAAAAATTAATACAATTGTTAAAACCAATACTATAAATATATAAAAAGTATAACTTTTTGTATTTTATTGTCTTCATTATCTTATAAATATCAAACATATGCAAAA
>NW_004440449.1:7556-26397 GCF_000330505.1 Entamoeba invadens IP1
GTTTTGAGAGTTCCGTACTTTTTACACTTTCGAAATAAAAGCGCAACTCCCACACGATCGTTTGCGTGAATTTCATTATTGTATTTTTTGTGGAAAAGTGTTTAATAGACGTAAATACATGAAACACTCTTTGGAAGCAAAACCCGAAGAAACAAACAAATTTAAAAGTGTTGGCAACTTTAAATTTTTTGATGACAGTTTTGACAAATATAATTTAATTGCGCTCAACAGTCAGCTCGTTGAAGAGGAAAAAATAAGTCAAGTGGTTTGACTGATAATGAAATGGAAATTGCACCAAATATTTATAGAGGTGCTGATTTGTTGAAAGTGAGGAAGGAACTTGAGTCACAATTGAGACAAACAGGTTATACTTCATTTGAAGACCTTAAGAATTATTTATTGAAAAGATTGGAATAATCTGTTCGTGTTCTTCCACTTATAGATTATCGCACATTCCGAATAAATACTCGTGTTTTACACAGCGAGTCAACACAAGAGGCACTCGACAATATCAGTAAAAGTTTAAGTGTTCCTATTATTAATTGTGAAGATGTTGTTTCAAAAAATTCAACTGGTATTGTGGACTCTGGAACTTTATTAAAAACTCCTGCTATTTCAAATGATATTTCCGCTCATCTAGCCATTCAAACAAGAAATGCGACACATGTTGATTATTGCCAGGCTACAGAGAACGAATCTCAGAATACCAACAATTCGACCAAAGAAGAAATAAAATTCACTGTGTTTGAGATCGAACAATTGGAAAAAATGAAACACATTAAAGAGCTCCTCAAACCAGAGAATAAATACTCCGCCGAGTATATCGCACAAGAAACCAACAAAGAAGTTCAAAGACGACTTGGTAAAAATGTTGACAGTTATTCAACAACAAATGATGCTGGAAATGAAAGAGGCAGCTTTATAACGATGATGGCTGCATTGATGATGGGAACGTGTGGGTTGACAAATAATCAAATTGATACCATGTCAAAATTGATATCCATAATTTTGCTCATGTCCAATGTTCCTAAAAAAGTTGTTAACACTGCTCTCAGTTCTTCAACTATGCAACGGAGATTTGTGTTAATTTCGAAAAAATCCAGATATGACCTACAACTCATCTTTAAGTAATGTGACTATTATACATTAATGGCCGATTCAGCAATGTACAGTGGTGTTGAGTACTTTTCTCTCTTTGTAAGATTTGTGTTTTCAGATGGATCATTTGAAGAAAAGAGAGTCAAAATAAAAAACTATGATGGCAAAACAGATGCTGCGGGGTGGCTCAGTTGGATAATGAAAATATTGGAATTGATGGATGCTGACCTCATTAAATGCATTGGTGCTTGTTTTGATGGAGCTTATGTTCTGATACGAAATGGTGGGCTCTCTGGTAAACTCCTGGCTAAAATAAAAGAGAGAGACGGGCTGAACGGATTTGATTCAAACTACTGCTTTTCACACAGAACAAATAAAGCGACTGAAAAGTGTTTTGAATCACAATGGGGGCTGGCCATTGAAAGTTTCTTGGACGGGTTAACAGTTCAGACAACAAGAACAGCATGGGATCAATTCTGTGCCAAAAATCATATCAAAGGTGCAGTTCTCAAATTGGTTCAACGATCCGAAACAAGGTGGCTCCAAACAGTATTAATTCTTGATAACATGTTTGAGAATCTGCCTTCATTACAAGAATTTTACAGTGAAAGAGAACAATACCAAAAGCCTTTTGGACCTCGCAACATTATGGGTGAGTGTAATGTCAACTGCAAATTGTTTGTTGCGTGTATGTTCTTCACTCAAATAGTGCTCAGTAAGGTGAAGATAATTAACGATTGGCTACAGACCGCCAATTTACTATACCCCGTGGCCTATCAACGTGTTGAAGATTTAATTTCGAATATCTTCGAGCTCAGACGTAAGGTGGTGTTAACCGATTATTTAGAAAAAATGAAATACACTGAAGAACTTGACGACAACGAAAAATTCATTTTGAAAAAGTATTCAATTCACCTGCTCGTAAAGTTGAGTGACGCGATGATTTTGAGGTTTGCAATTCCTTCAAGAAAAATGACCAAAGAAGATATCTTCGATGCTGGATTGTTGAAGGAAAACCAGGTCAAAGGAACGAATATGGCAAATTTCGGAAAATTACAAAGAAAACTCAAAGGAAAAGAACTGGTAGTAAACATCAAAATTTACAACAACTTTGATGCAAAATCATTCGACGAAAGTGATGACCAAGAATTGAAAGCGGAATTTACAAAGTTTCAAGATTGGTATTGTGCCAACATTGAAAAAGTCGAAGAAATTGCAAACAGGTTGAAAAGAGAAGAAAGGGCTGATGCTACTGAGGCGATACGTACTCTTGTTAAACAAGTGAGATTAACAAGTACAGATCAAACAGAAGCAACAGATATCGCTGAAGATTGCAGCAGTAGTGAAATTGTCAAAGAAAAGAGAGCAAACGCCATTCAACAGAGAAAGCAAATAAGGACTTTATTCAAAAAAAGCAGAAGATTTCTTAAAGAGTTGCCCAGTCAAAAAATTAACTTTGAACACTGTGTTTGCTCTGATGACTCAAGAAGAAAAGAATCAATTCCCATGTTTATTCAATCTAGTGAAAAAGATGAATGGTAAGAGTCCAACCACTTGCCCAGTTGAAAGATCTTTTAATAAAATTGGACAACTTGATAGAGCAAACATGAGCGTTGAAAAGAAAGTTGCTTACATGGATGTCGGGGATGCTCTGAAAAACTAATTACCATTTTTTAATTCGATTTGTTTAAATGAATATTTTTATATATAAAACAGTCAAAAAAGCTTAAATATTTCGGGTTGTTTTTTTATTGATAAAACAGTATCAAAAATGTAATATTTCGGGAATGGGTTTTACTATATTAAAAATCATTTTCAACAATATCAAATAAAACTATAAAACGACCCACCCATCACCGTGAATGGGCAGGAAGGAGGGCTATTGAAATGATTAAGGAATCAACCGACATCCTTTTTCTAAACTTCACCCTCTAATTCAAATAGAGATATACTATAAATTAATAAATACATACATAATTTAATATTATGGGTATTTAACTATACAATAACTATTGTTAATTATTTAATATACTAAATAATTATAATTTAATTTTCAAGATATAATTTATAATAAATTTAATTGTATAATGAAAACTTTTATTTGAATCAAACAAGTTTATCAAATCAAGCAGGTTTACTTTTTGGTAAAAGAGAAAAAAGTCTTGTTATGATAAACCATTTTAAAGAGATTTATGTCAAGTCGTTTGAAACTGGAAGAAACTTGTTACTGATGATCTCAACTTAGATCTATGATCAATGACCGAACAGAGAAGAAGTTTGCGGCTGCTATATTCAAGTTCTCGATGTGGGTGGAGAAGAAATTTGGGGAGAAACTGTCTGTCAAAATTTGTTAGACAGATTTTATGTACTGTTGTAATAGTATACCATCACCTCTTGTTAGATTCATTTACGCAACTCATTTAGTTGTGATTGTTGGTGTTAAAGGTGAAGACGGGAAAACAAATGCAGAGTGTTTGATAGCATTGAATGATGCATTAGTGACTATTGGAGAGATAAAGATACTATAGTTAAAAGGCACGCGAAATCCATTTTTAGGAAATTGCAAATGATCAGGGCAACAGAACAAGTCATCGTACGTTGCCTTCACAGACAGTGAGAGGCTGATTGGCGACACAGCAAAGAACCAGATTGCGATGAATGTGAAGAATACAGTCTTTGATGCAAAGAGACTGATTGGAAGACGCTTCAGTGACCCAACAATTCAAGAGGATATGAAGCACTGGTCATTCACTGTCGTCAACAATGGCAATGACAAGCCGTTGATTCAGGTGGAGTACAAGGGTGAGACAAAGAAGTTCACATTAAAGGAGATCAGTTCGATGGCGCTGACGAAGATGAAGGAGACAGCAGAGGCGTTTGTTGGTGGGAAAGTCAACAACGCAATCATCACATGTCCAGCCTATTTTAACGATTCACAGCGACAGGCAACAAAGGATGCGGGCACAATTGCAGGCATCAATGTGCTTAGAACCATCAATGAGCCAACAGCAGCAGCAATAGCATATGGACTTGACAAGAAGACGGAGAGAGAAAAGAACGTCTTGATCTTTGATCTTGGTGGTGGAACATTTGATGTGTCACTTCTTGCTATTGACGATGGCGTCTTTGAAGTGAAGGCAACAAACGGCAACACACCTTAATGGCGAAGACTTTGATAATAGAATGGTCAACCATTTCATTGCCGAATTCAAAAGAAAGTACAAGAAAGACATTTCAGGCAATGCACGAGCAGTCAGAAGACTCAGAACATCATGTGAAAGGGCAAAGCAAACACTGTCAAATGCAGCAACAGCAAACATTGAAATCAACCAGTTGTATGAAGGCATCGATTTCTATACATCACTCACAAGAGCGCGTTTTGAAGAACTCAACATCGACCTCTTCAAGTCAACAATCGCACCAGTCGAGAAGGGGTTCTGAATATCTCAGTTATAGACAAGACAACAGGTAAGTTGAACAAGATCACAATCACCAGTGACAATGGAAGACTCTCGAAGGAGCATATGGACAAGATAGTTGCAGACGCAGAGAAGTTCAAGGTGGAGGACGAATAGATGAAGGAACTTGTCGAGGCGAAGAATTGACTTAAACTTTCTGCTACTGTGTAATAACACACTCAACGAGCAAATTGCAGCAAAGCCCCCAGACGACAAGGTGGCAATTGAAGCAATTATCATAGAACACTCGACTGCCTCGACAAGAACCAATCGGCATCAAATAATGAATACACACAGAAACAGAAGGAAGCTGAGGTTAAGTTAAACTCCAAATTTTTGAAGAATTGCAATATAAAGTGCAAACAATATCAGAGGTTGATTAATGTAATTAATGTGTTATTACACTTTTTTGTTTTATTTGACTCAATATATTTAATTCTTCTTAAAGTAGAGTCAGTCTTTTGACGTTATCTGGTGGACAAAAAATAGCTTTAATTATGTCTAAACATTGGGCATTGGGTAAACCGTGAAAAAACCCGAAACAATTGAGATGGATTATTTGGACGGCTTCCCTAAATGTTCCAATTTTAATGGTCCAAAAGGCACTAGATAATGTTTTAAGACTGATTGTATTTATAATTTAAAAAAATAATTATAGACTTTATTATAAATTTTTCAATATAAACAATTTAAATATCTTATGATATGTTTAATTAATAAAATTATTAATACAATTATAGTTTAAATTGTAAATAATATAACTAACATTTTAAAAATAAACTAAATTACTATTTTAAAAATAACTATTCTTTAACATTTTACAAATACTATGTTTGGTTTTTGATTTATTTTTAATTTAATTTCCCAGAAAATAGGTCGGTCTGTGTATTTAAATTTTTAAAACATTGTTTAGTTAATCAAATTAAACTTTTTTATTTATTAACTTATCTTTTTTCATAATAAACTTGATAAAAAAATATTATTTATTTAACACTTCTTTCAAAAATATCACATTTTATTATTTTTATTATAATCAATTATAAATATAGTATATGGCTTATAAGTAAAAAAAATCTGTTTTGTATTACTTTTCAAATCTCCAAAGTGATTAAAACTAAATTAATGGCCCTACTTGACATCATTAACTCCAATATTATTTACAATTAAAGACAAATTGTTAAAATCTAAGCGGCATTAGTTGTGTTCTGTCCCCACTCGGAGTGCCCAGTACTGTTGGCTGCATTTTCAAGTTTTCCTGTGACTTGCTGTCGCTGCATTGTAACTTTCCAATGCCTCAGTAACTCCATCTCGAGAGTGGGTATGACGGGTATCTTGTCTCATCGCATGGTCGCATACCAACTTGGATCTCATTGAGTGTTCCGTCGTCGATGTAACTCTGGGACTTCTGTTTGCAAGACGCCATGAAATCTTTTTGAATATTTCAATAAAAATTCTTTCTTCGAAAATGATTTGGTCATCACAAAGAAATGTACTTGATGACGACGTTGTTTTCGGCGTCTTTGAAGAATGCGTCGTTGAAAGCGCCAACTTTTCGGGCCCATCGTTGAATCTCAATCGTTATAGAGTCTCCAACATTACCACCACACTTGTGGAACGACATCACTGATTGGAACTTTATACCAGCATTCTTCACCACAGAAACTAAAGTCTTGTGAGCATAAAATCACAAGTCTCAAAAAGTACATTAGACGTAAGACATGACACTAGCAACACTCGCTGACTTGATCTTGTGAACAAAAGTCACCATCGCCAACTGGCTTCTTTATAAACAAAAATGATGATTATCTGTATGGATATGAAAATATTTCCAGCAATGGTATTTCTACCACTCGTTGAGCCACATAGATAAAGTGATGTTAGTAGCAAGTGGTTCTTTGGTCACAACTTGAAATTTGTTGGAAATATCAACAGAGTACATCAGTGTTGGACTGACAATAGTCACGCAACTGAGATGATAGCAGGCTATCATAATATTAATGGCAATATTGACTACAATACATTGTCGAACACTTTCAAGAAGAACATCATCAGACCCAACTTCACTTGCTTTGAGATGTCGGGCACGGACTTCGGATGTGGCAGTTACTTAAAATATCATGTTAACCGAGCATTGAATACAACATATTTGGTTGAGATCAGGATATGTAGCGAGAACACGTTTAGAGTTGTGTGTGTATAATGTATGCAACACAAACAAAACGTTAACAAGTCCAAACAGCACAATAATATTAAGTGATTATCGCCAAGAACGATAAAGGGACTGCTCATTGACGATAGAATAAACAACAGCTGAACTGTAAATGATTGAAGAACTTCGAGTCATTGAATGTTCGGTGGATTAACCAGAGGCAATCCAAATTGATAACATTGTGGATTCATTGGAGCTAATGGCATTGACCATTGAGGTAATTGCTGTATTCCCTGATTTGCAGATAAAGGTGGAAGTTGTAAAATATGACTCGATTGTTCTGAGGTTAAAGGGAATGGTACAAGCATCACAGGAATTGGTGTGTACAATTGTGGTTCAGATGGTTGTCTTTGACCGTTGGGATTTTGAGGAGAAATAACACGGGGGTTCGTTGATAAATACCCATTATCTGTTTGTTGGGTGTCTGGGACGACAGTGTTTACTTCTTCATTCTGAAATTCAACGTGTTCGTCTTCAACTGGAGATATGTCACTGTCAAGTTGAGTTACAAACAGATCTTCGTCGTTGCGGTGTTTTGATGGGTTTTTGTAAAACTCGCACACCAAATCCAAATTTTCATCTACAGAATAATACAAATCATTGACTTCTACGAATGGGTAGTTGTCAACACGGGTAAAGACTCTTTTCTGATCTTCGGTAGATTTCAAAAAATCCCAGTTACCAAGAGTAATATTGGTTAAAGGTCCAATTAAGTTATCACTAGTCGAGTCTTTAACGAGGAACACAGTTTCAAATGATATTTTAGTTGACTCCCCCATTTGAAGTGCTTTAAGGTCTGAGAGTTCAACTTTATTAGCGAGTTGTTGTAAATATAATTCATTGTAATTTGTATAATAAAAAGTTGAACATTCATTTTCATTTTTGAGTTGGATAATTATCGAAATTCGATCTAAATAATCCAACACTGTTTCTTATTTTTCCAAAAATAATATAGTTTCCATTTTTAGTATTTTGTTAATTAAGGGAGATATGGGATTTCCAGTGACTCTATGGTTCAAAGTTTTATCTTTATCTTCTTTTAAGGTGTGAATTATTAAATCAAAAAATGCCACAACTTCAACCTTTTTGTGTATAAAATTATTCAAAATACGGTGTGAAGCTTCGGAATAATTGTCACATCTAATTGGTTGACCAAAACAATACCAATCAGATGGTGGATATATAGCATTTTTATACCAGTTTTAAAATAAGTATTAATAAGATACAATTTTAAATTGTTAATTTAATCTGTTGTTAATAAACCATTATCAACACCCCTGTAAGAATCAAAAATCATATTTAAAGTATTACAGTTTATATATTCAAAAGGTAAAAAAGCAGTACATAGAATACGTCAAATAAATTTATAAGTATCATTGTTATTTTTAAAAACATCGAACATTCCAATTTTTGGTGTTTTTAATTTTTCAATAACGTTGTGGGTCAAATGAAAAAAACATCCATGAAACCGGACTTATGGAAAAAAAGACTCCATTGTTGATATAACAGCTTTTTCGAAATCTCCAATAAAAATTTTGTGTTTTCAAAATATATTGATTCCACGTTCTTCTGCTAATTTTTCAATCGCTCCAAACACTTCAATACGGTCGATAGTTTTACGACTTCTCATTTTAACAAAGAGACATGATGTAGCGACTCCGTTGATAAAAGCATGCAATATATACAACTGTCCTTTTCCATTAACTATTTTGAATGATCCGTCTCCCATTATGTATTCAGACTTGGACAAAAGAAGAAGTCCGGAATTTAAACCGAATATAATCAATTCGTCGGCACGAGAAGCCAATATTAGAGAATTTTTATGTTTAAATAATTCATCAAAAGTGTTTGGAATGTTATATTTTGCTTTTCCGTTACTTTTAATTTTAGATATTTGTTTTCTTGAAAGTTGCAGTTCTTTGTAAGGGTCGGCAATCAAACTGTTTCTGGTTCGTGGATTTGCTACAAGATCAACTTGTAATTGTTTTTTTAAAGTCTTTATTTTAATTGCTTTAATCGAATTCAATCTAGCAGAGTCCAAATCATAAAAGCCATGTTTATTCATATTATGAATTCTAACATTTTTAACTCCAATAATATTATCGTCGACATCAATAACAACTGTAAGTCTTGACTTACATCCGACACATTTATAATAAATTAAGTAACTAAATATATATTTAAACCCATCATAAACCAGTGGGGACTTTAATTTGTTCCCATTGTCCAAAAAGGACAGCTTTGGGTCTGAGCTCATGTTTATATTTTAAAGATTTGTTTGTTCTTAACACGTTTCCTTGTTTCTCTGTTAATTTTTTATTAGGCAGTGTTATTTTTTTCTTTTTTTGTCGTTTGGTCTTTTAAAAAAGACTGTCATGCCCGTTTTATTTTTTCTTAACATTTTTCTGCACAAGGATATTACTCAAATCAACTAACAAATAACAACTAGTTTAAATAAGATATTATATCGAATATATAATTTTTATATTTTTCGGGATTTACGCAATAGAAACATCAGAAATCCCGAGACATATATTTTCAAGCCGATAAAATTTTTAGTATTGGCGATGTACTTGGAGTGTCCAAAACAGATTCACAATCAAGTACATTTCAACCACCTTGAATGTCATTGTTATTGAATATATAAATTAATATATACATTACATATAACAAACTAGTTTACTTATAGTTTTAATACATTTTATAACACAGTTTGTTGTAGTTCAATTATTTAAAAAGATAATAGTTTGCTGGCTTGTCTGTTTTGCGTTTTTTTAATTCTTTGTAATACGTTCCGTTGTTTTTATCCAACTTATTGGTGTTATTGTTTCAACCTTTTTACTAAAAATCTATCTAAAATTTAATTTGATTATTTTTGAGATGTGAACAAAAATTCTGAGTTGTTGAAAATAAATTTGAAAAATAAAACAAACTATATAGTTCTTAAAAACAACTATATTTTATGTTTCAAAAAATAAACTAATTATTAATTAGTGATAAAAAATAGCGGAATAACAAAATCGATTAGACTATTGAAACAAACACCGTTGTATATTTTCTTTCAAACATAATATATATTTTCAAACATATTCAATTTGACAAAAAAATAATTGTGAATATTGTTTCTTAAACAATACGTCGAAAGTAAAGAACTATTACTCCAACTATCATCTTCGGGACAACATCGTTTTCGTTGTTGTTTGAAAACAGTAAAACCTTGGTACTTTTACAAAGTCGTTATTTGCTATTGATAAAATGGTATAATTTCATTAATATCATAATTAATTTATAAAATCAAATGAAAATATTATCATAATAATACTTTCAAAGTAAATGGTTTGATATTAATAAAAAATAGTAAGGCTAAGTTTTAGTTATTCAAAAAATAGATTGAAGCAAAAACGGTATTATGGTGAAATAAATTAACAGAAAAAAATACACAAAAAATAAAACCTGTTAAAAATGCGTTTTCAGGGTTAAAATATGTTTAATTAGTTTATAATTTATTAAATGATATCATATAAATCGTGCTTTCAAGTTATATTCATTTATTTAATGTATCAGTAA
Organism: Entamoeba invadens IP1; assembly: GCF_000330505.1. Classification (NCBI taxonomy): domain Eukaryota; phylum Evosea; order Mastigamoebida; family Endamoebidae; genus Entamoeba; species Entamoeba invadens. The sequence goes on from NW_004440449.1 coordinate 17,889, forward strand.
CAACAAAATGTTTTTAGTTGTTATATCACTATTTGTTTGGTGAAACTTTTAAATAATACATAGTTTTGTATTTTAATTGTTTTAGTTAAATTCAAATTTATATATAATTTATAACATTATAACATTTTAAACTATTTTCTTGTTATTAATATTTTATCGCAAATACCAATTGTTTTGGCAAATGTTTAAATTTTAATCACATTTTATCGTTTTATTCAAATATTTTTAAAAATAATTCGATTTTTTAGGGTTTTTAAATTTTATTATAATTTTATTATAATTATAATATTTTGGACTTTTTGGCTTACTTATATAATATTTTTTGGACTTTTCAGGTTTGGACTTTTTGGCATAATCCCATTATTTAAATTAATTAAAAATAATATTAATAAACAACAAATTTAACAAATAATAACGAAGTTATTTTTCATTTGATAATATACAAGTAAATTATAAAAACAATTCTTTAACTTTACTAACAATAAAAATATAAGAGGTATTATATCGCAACAGAAGTATATAAATCGTGCCGATTTCTAACACTTTTCGGGAATCCTCAATCTTCGTAATTTCGTCGCTTCGCTCCGTTATTTAGGTTTAATTATTTCAAAGTGATAATTTTATTTTTTCTTATCTTAAATGAGCACTACACAAGAATACTTAAAAAAGAATTTTTACAAATTTTTAAAAACTTATTCCGAAGAAGAAATTTTGGATTGTTTTAGAATTAAAGATAGAATTATTAAAGCAGCATCTACTAAAATTTTAAAAAGAGAATGTAGAAAAAAATTATTGAAAATGAATATTGAATCTAGAAATGTTTATCTTGATTATAAAGAAAAATTAGAACAATACGTAGCGGCGCCTTTAGAGCAATTATTTTTAAGAAAAGTTTTTGATAAATTAAATAAAAATGATAAACAAACTTTTGGATTAATTAATAAAAAAGCAACATTAATTAAAGATTTAGATGATGAAAAAGAACTTGATAAAAAGAATTTAGAATGGAGTTTAAAACATAATACCGAAATAGACGATGAAGCAATATCTCAAGAATATTATAATTATGTTAATGAACAACTTAAGAATAAAAGAGAAAACGAATACATGATTAATAATTATTATAATATCAAAAATAATTTAGAATGGAGTTAAACAATAATATTGAACAAATAGATGAAAATGATAACAGAGATCAAATTTATGATGAATATTAGCCATACAAACGATCAATAAATGATAATGAATATAAAACAAAAGGTGTAACATATGACGTAGATAATAATAAAATTCATGCTGATCTTAATTGTGGATTTGAAGAAAAATTAAGACGAATTAGTATGATTAGGCAGTTCTTTAAACAATTAATTGAAAAACTGGATTCAACAGCAAATTTAGTTTATAAATATCGATTTACTGATACAACTTGGAAGACATATATGTTAAATTCTAAAGAAAATATAGATGATTTTCTTAAATCAATATCAAACAAAACTCTTGGTTTTTATAATCAATATGAAATTGAAAACAGTTCAGATTCTGCATTTTATGTTCAACATGAAGTTCCAGAACCTTTATTTATTACAGAATTAATAATTGAAGAATATGATTATAAAAACGAAATTAAAGAATATCAAAATAATGGTGCAGCATTCTTTGCTTATCATTATACTGAAGAATTTAAATGTTTCTCTAAATATTTAGAAATAGCACAAATACTTGATTCTCTTAGTGTTAAAAATGGAAAGATAAGACCAGAATTAAATAATAATTGTTTAATATATGCTTTACAACAAGCTAAAATGGATGAGAAAATTATTGATTTATACCAATTTATATTGTACATTGTTATTCAAGATATCAGAAGATTAAATTGATAGATGAAGTTTCGAAATCATGTAACATTAGAATTCAAATAAAACGTGAAGAATTAAAGCGTAAAGATCATGCTAATACAATAATGAAATATATAGGTTCAGATAATGAAGAAGCTACTGAAATTAGTATGTATTTATTTGAAGATTCAAATATAAAGGGTGATCATTATTTCTTAGATGTTGATATTCCTATTCCTCCATTTTATCTTAAGAATAGAGTTGAAATGAATAAATGGGCATTAGATCACAACAAATATCTTGAATCTATGTTTAATAAACAAAGAAAGAAAGGAAATTTATATTTAACCAAACCAGGAGCTAAATCTTCTATAAAATTATCAGAACTTATTTTTTATATTAGAAATTACAACGGGTTTAAACTATATTCACTTAGTGATGTGCTTCATTTACCATCTGATTTATCTGATTATGTTAAACAATCAATTGAATCATTAGATTATCTAGATTTCGAAGTTAAACCAATAACAATGTAAAAAACTAATAAAAAGTCTAAATGTAAAATTTATACTTACTATTATGCAGATTTCGAAGCTAGCACACAAGGAATTCATAAAGCACATTGTGTTGCTTATTCTAGACGAAATTCATCTTAAATTTCATGTAAATATGGAAATGAATGTGTAGAAGACTTCTTATCTGATTTAGATAATAATTCTGTTGTTTTTTTATAATTTGAAATATGATTCGTGTTTCTGAGCAAAATATGGAATTGAGACGTGTATTAAGAAAGACGGTAAAACTATGAAAATGAAACTAAATTATCATGAAAAAAGAATTGTTTTGAAAGATAGTTATTCAATGATTTCAAATAAGTTATCAGATTTTCCTAATATGTTTGATTTATCTAATATTCAAAATGAATTATATTTTTATAATTACTACAACGCAGATAGAATTCAAAATAACGTTGGAATAATTTCAGAAGCTGGTGAATATGAATCTCAAAAATGGAATAAAAAACAATATAAATTATTTAAAGAGAATACATCTAAAATCAATAATTGTTTAGTGGATAACGACAAGTTCGATATGAGATTATATTGTTAATTCTACTGTTTTCAAGACGTTAGAATATTAAAAGAAGGTCATATTAAATTCCGAAATATTAATTTGAAAAGTTTAAATATAGATGTTGACAACTTTATTAGTATATCTGCTTTAGCTAATCACTATTTCAAATTACATGTTTACACACAAATTCCAAACTTAATGCAATATTCTGGGAAAGTTAGAGAAATTATACAGGGTGAAGTGTATGGAGGTAGAAATATGTGTAGAGATAATACAAAACAACATGTTACTAAAGATTTATATGATTATGACGCATGTTCGTTATATGTATAGCCTAGAGTTATATATAGGCTAAAATTAGCAACTGGAAAACCTATAGTAATCCCACAAGAATCATGTAATAAAACTATATTAAACCACTTAATGTTAGAACAACAATTAGAACCAACAAATGAACGTTATATATCAGCATTTATTGTAGATATAGAAATAACCAAGGTTAACAAACATTTACACTTCCCAATTATAACTAAGAAAGATAAAAAAGGTAATCACAATGTTAATGAATGTTGTACAATGAGAGTAAATAATATTATGCTTGAAGATATGATTAAATTTCAACAAATAGAGTTTAATATTATTAGAGGATATTATTGGACTGGTTGTAAATTTAATGTGTTTAGTAACGAGATTGAAAAGATATACAATTTAAGATCTCAACTTAAAAAGAAGGTAATCCTTTACAAAACAATTATTAATTATTGATGAATTCATCATATGGGAAAACGATTCAAAAACCAATCAAAAATAACTTGGTTTACAAATATATCAATAATAAAGGAAAATGTGATTCAGATAGATATCTTAAAAAGAACTTTACATTAGTTAAATCTATGTATGACATATCAGATAATATCAGATGTTTTGAAACAAATAAACCATTTGATGACTTCTATGTTCCAAATCTCATTGGTGTACAAATATTAAGTATGAGTAAGAGAATAATGAATGAAGTAATGTGTTTAGCAGAAGAATTAAATATAGATACATATTATCAAGATACTGATTCAGTGCATATAGACAAAAATAAGATAGAACTATTAGAACAAAAATATAAAGAAATATATGGTAAAACATTAAGAGGAGGTGAATTAAAACAATTCCATCCAGATTTTGATGAATTATCTGGAGATGTATATTCAAAAGAATCTTACTTCTTGGGTAAGAAAGCTTATATAGATGTATTAACAAACGATAAACAAGAACATGCTTTACACATGAGAATGAAAGGAATTCCAAACAATTTATTGGAAAATAACGAAAATCCAATTGAATTATATAAGAAACTCTACGCGGGAGAATCTTATACATTTAACTTACTAGAATTAAAACATAGTTTCGAATTTAGTAAGACATTTGATATTAAAACAAGAGAAAACTTTACTAGAAAAATTCAATTCTAAATGAAGACAACTTATTCGTAACCAATTATTTAATAGACTTTTATATGTTCCCAGCATATATTAGTCTTATTTTTTTGGTTTGAAATCATTTGAGATTATTATATAAAAATTAAAAATAATTAATTTGAAATAATTTAAGAAAGTATGACAACATATGATAACATCTAATAACCTCTGAGAAATACTAAAAACATATAAAATAATATGAGAGTTTATATGAATTGTTCTAAAAATTCATCTATATTTTTACAATCATCATCAACATGATATTTCTTTAGTGGTTTATTACTAAATGTCATTCCTTTATGGTTATTATCTTCGATATTATATCTAACCCAATCATCACTATATTTACTAACTCTAGGTTTGATTAATTTGACAGTGTTGTCCTTAATTTGAAATAACTCTTTAGATTCAACTCTAAAGTATAAATCAACTTCGTGATTATTTATCTCCGTAATATGAACACACTTCTTTTTAATAGCTTTAATAATACGTTCCATAGTAGTTGTCATTTTAGACTTACAAAAAATTAAATTATCACTTTAAAATAATAACCCTAACATATTTGAATCCAAATAACGGAGCGAAGCGACGAAATTGTGAGGATTGAGGATTCCCAAAGGGTGTCCGAAATCGGCACGATTTATAAACTACTCAACAAAACAAAGTAACTTTAGAATTGTTGGATTAAAAAACTCTTGTTAAATTTCGAAATAAAAATAATAATTAATCAATAAGATTTAACAATAATATAAATCACAATATCAATAGCCTATAAAATAAACTTTTTTATAGACCTTTTTGAACAATGTCCCAACCTTCTTCCAAGCCCTTTCAATTAAAGAAAAAATATAAAAAAAATTCCGAAAAACATAAAAGTTTGAAAATGATTGGTCCGAAAATTCCTGTTAGTCAAAAGGCTGAACAATACATAATTAATTGCCCTATTATTTTCAAAGCTTTCCAAGACCTTGAGATAAAAATAAAAAAGAATCTTTTCCCACTTTTAGAGAGCAAGTGTGGTTTTCATTAGACGATTTTTCTAATGTGCCAATTAATAAGTTTAAAGGGGTAAATATTTTTTAGCGTTGCAGAAATAGAGTAAATTTAATAGCTTTATTTTTCGTTTTTTGTTTTCTAATTTTAGAATATGTCTTTAAAATACATTTTTATCAAAATAAATAAATAAATTATATCAAACTTATTATAGTTAATTGTAAGTTTTTGAAACAAACTATTGGCGTCAATATCATATTCAATTAATTGATTTTTGATTAATTAAAATAAGAATATCGTTATAAGTTCAATTAAAAATATTACCGTATTTTATTATTATTATTAAATAATAATAATAGTAAAATAAAATTATTTGTATTTTTAAACAATGTTTTCAATCATTAAAAATAAACCAAACTGCATTATCTTATTTTTTTGGTTTCATGGTTTTTTGTGATACCTCTTTTTCGTTATAAACAAGTTTTTTCTTAATATCATAAGTTGTTAACGCCATTTGTCTAGTTTTTCTATTTCTATTGTATAATTTGCAGAAAATATTGATACGTCTTGAGTACATTCTTCGTTGTTATAATCGAAAATTAAACTTTCTGATGAACTATCAACCGGAATCAAGGACAACGTTTCAGAATAACATTTTTCTCTCTCATTTGTTGTATTTTGAATTTCAGTAATGTACAAAATGTTTTCATTTGTTATTTTCGAATTTATTGGAGTTTTTACGTTATTGTTTAATGTTAATCAGGAACACAATTTTGCTTTCAGTATTTCTCTTTTTTTAAGTTTTTGTTTCATCTGATTTTGTTTTAACAAATTAAACTTGGTTTTAACATTTGAACTATCAATATTTTCTTCTCCAAATTCAATCAAAGATTCAAAACTTGATACTCTTGTAAGTTCGTTGCTCTCAATAACATTTTCAATAAGAGTAAGTTTATTATTTTTATTTGACTTGTTGACTGTTTGTTCAATTTCGAGTGTTATTTTAGTTGGAACATCTGAAACTACTTCCAGAAACTTGAGCGGATTTCCGTTCCATCTTATTTCTTTTTTCTCAATTATTTCTTTTAATTTGTTTTCATAATTTACAAAAAAGTTGTTCTTATAATAATGTTCTCTGTAATGTAAAAAAGAATTGAAATCGTTCAAAAATCTATTTTCGACATTTTTGAGTTGTTCAATTAATAGGTAAATGTTAGGATGAGCTCGGTAAAACCTTTTACTGAACGATGAATGAAACGCTTCTGCCCAATTGTTAGTTCTAAATTTGAGATCGTGGAGTTGGCTCCATTCTGTCGGTGGTAATTTATTTAACCAAGTTTTGTTAAAATAATCCACAAATATATGCAATTTAAGTTTTTCGTCATTTTTTAACGTAAATTTGTCGATTTCATCTGTTAACAGTTTTACAACATTTGGAATAAATTCTATTTCAAGAAAAGGTATTCCAAAAAACTTTTTTAAGAAGCTGTGAATAATAATATTATTTTGGTAATAACTTTGTAATCCAACTTTTTTTCATTCTTTTGATCAAAGATTGATTAAAATGAAACCAACACACTACAACACACACTTGTTCACCAAAAACTTCTCTGACTGCACAACGAACGGATTTTTCATAATCACTCATAAAGTTGTGAAATACAATTTGAAAATCATCGCGCAATTTTTCAAAAATAACTTTATACGCCTGTTTTGTCTTTTCTTCCATTAAAATAAAAATTACAGGAAAAGAACACGAATCTATGACGGCGTGTAATGTGTACAATTGTGTAAATATTGAAGGTACGTATTTAAAAGTGCCATCCCCTAAAACTGTACAATTGTTAAAAGTAAACATTTTGATTTGTTCTTGACTTGAAAATGCTATAATTCTTTTCGATTTACCAAGATTGTTATTGTAAGTTGTATCAAACAATAAAAAGGAAGTGTTTGTAATTGTGTGTATCATACTTTCTTTCAAGATTAAATTTTTTGCACAATCTGGAAGTTTACCAAATTCCTTCCTTTTTACATCAGAAATCAAAGTTTTTATATAATGAGTAGAAGGTGCATATTCGTCAATTGTTATTTTTTGATGATTTCATTACATATCATTTCGGGGGATTGTGTTTTGTTTTCTGTAATAAGCCAAATAACATATTTTCTTACCTCAAACTTTCTCCAATTTTCAAGATCTTTTTGGTGGGCACTTACAGGATGATGTTCACATGTTATTTCAATTATTCCATCATCCAGAACGGTTAGTTTACATTTGCATCCTTTTGATGTTTTGCAGCCCTCCATGGCATATACAACTTTAGGAAACTGAACTTGTATTGAAAGTGTTCTGTCTTCATTTAGACATTTGAATTTATGGTATTCCGCATAAACTATCGGGTGTCTTTTCTTTGTAGAATCCGGATTGTTTTCGGGAATATAAATTTCGTATTGATCTTTTGTTAATACTCTTTTCATGTTATTTTGAAGTTTATTAAATCAAAATATTATTTTACAATTAATTATGTGATTTAAAATGCACAATTTTAAAAAATCATATAAAAAGAATATGTTATATGTATAAATTCATATAATAATACAGTCATTATTGTCTAGTAGACTTATTGTCAAGAAGACTTATTATGTAGTTGACTGCTTATATTATCTAATTTTAGACTTTGGTCTTCTTGGCAATAAAATACAAAACCCGATTATTAAATAAAAACGGCTTTAATATAAAAAACACGGCAAAATCAATTTACTGGTATTATAACATAAAAATCAAATAATTTTAAATATTAATTATTAGGATAAATAAAAAAGTTCTAACATTTTATCAGAAAGTATCAAGCGGTCCAATTCTTCCTTATCAGCATCAATTATTGTGTTTACAATCTCGCTTTGCAATAACGGATATTTTACTTTTTTCTATTTTTTGAGTGTCTCTGGTAAATTCAAAGTCTTCGTTTTGATATTTCAAAATTAGTTTTCTGACAGTTTCTATTGATGTATTGACACCAATTTTTTGTAGAAACATTTCTTTAATCATTCTGGCATTAGCATTTGGATTGTTTTTTTAATTGACAACAACTCTTTTCTCTGCCAATTCTCAAGAAAAACCCTTTTGTATTTAATGGTTTG
>NW_004440449.1:26497-29064 GCF_000330505.1 Entamoeba invadens IP1
TTGTTTACATTGTTTTTTAACTGAAATCTTCAGTTAAAATGTGATTCGTATTCTTAAAAAAGATCAATTAACCAAAAATCAATTTATTGAATATGATATTGACGCCAATAGTTTGTTTCAAAAACTTACAATTAACTATAATAAGTTTGATATAATTTATTTATTGATTTTGATAAAAATGTATTTTAAAGACATATTCTAAAATTAGAAAACAAAAAACGAAAAATAAAGCTATTAAATTTACTCTATTTCTGCAACGCTAAAAAAACATCAATCGTTTAAAGGAACTAAAAAAATTATTTAGAGTAGCGCTTGAGTATTTTTTCGGGACTTTTAAGGAATCGGTGTAAATTCCAAAATTCAAAAATACGAAAAAAAGACAAAAATGGAAAAAATTCAGAAAAGTGAAGAAAACGACTTCTTTCAGATGAAGAAGTTCTAAAAATAGCAGAAGAAATGAAAGAAACCAAAAAAGCGAAACCAGAAGAAATTGGACTTTTCATGTTTGAAAATTTAGGCAAAACAATGGGAACAAGGCAATTAAATAAAGTCCTTAAATTAATCCCATGAATTGAAACAAAAAAGCCCAAGTTATGGAAACAAAACGAGCAGAGGTATCACAAACTGCCATCCTGCAGTATTACTCGGAATTAAAAAGAAAATTGGATGGATGCAGATTTGAGCTTGTTTTTAACTTAGATGAAGTTGGATTCGATGAATGGGTTGATTCAAGAACTCGAGTTGTCTATGTGTCAGTTAAATCAAAAGAACAAGTTTTTAACGAAGTCGACAGAGATGGTTCTAGAACGAGTCTTTTGTGTTGTGGTTGTCTAGATGGGACAAAAATGATACCCCTTGTTGTTACTAAAAGACTCACCATCGAAGACAACCTAATTGTGGAACTCAAGAGTTTTGCTATTATTAGATACCAAAAATCCGGCGTTCTAAATACTCAATTATACACAATGTGGCTCAAACAGGTGTTTTTCCTGAATATTAAGGAAAAAAGAAACCGAATGGGTGTGAGAGTTGACACGAAGGCGTATCTAATTATTGACGGTTTTTCAAGCCATTTCAGTGATGCAATTGAAACATTATTTCGGGAAAATTCCGTTGAGATTATAAAGGAAGTCCCCCACAGTTCCCATTTATGTCAGCCTATGGATCTGGGAATTTTCGGGAAACAAAAAACTTTCCTTGCGGACAAAAACAATTTGATGTTACACAAAATTTCATTAAGTGAAAAAGAAAATAAAAAGTGTAACTAAAAGGTCCAAAAATCGGGAAAATTCTCAAAATGAACTCACCCGAGTTTAAAAAATGCGTTAAAAAATTGCAAAGCTCTCAGAGGAAGACAAAATTAGGCAGCTTGTTTACTCATGGGAAGTAGTGTCTGATGGCGACACGATGACCAATGCTTTCAAACAAGCTGGTATAATTTTTATGGTTCCACACCCATCTAAAGAAGAGTTGGAAAACATTAAACATATCAACCCCAACTTCAACACTGTTGACCTTCTTAAAGGTGTTGCAAAAGTTGACATGTCTTATGATAGAAAGGGTTGCTCTTTTCTTGGTAAGGATCCAAAAAGAAAAGAAACCCAAACTGTTAGAGTCTCCATTGAAAAATTTACCGATAGAGAGCACAGGCTCGATGTTGAAAAATTTATGAAAATCAAAAAGAATGAAAAGAACAAAATTTCAAATGAAAAGAAACCTCGAAAAGAAAAAAATAACTTGGTTTTATTTTTTTTATTTTTTTAATTATATTTTCTATTTATTATTATTGTTTTTTATCGCAATAAAATTTGTAATTATTTGAGTTTTAATAATCAAAAAATGGAGAATGGTATAAAAGAGAACTTTGAAAGTGTAAATTACAAAATATAACGTTTAATGCGAAGTTAAACAATTTTTGTTTGTGTATTAGACAGCAACACAATGAATAAAATAATATTAAAGTGATAAATTTAAAGTGACGATAACGAATAAGCCGATAACGAAGATAACAACATTCATTCTAGTTTTATTTATTTATTAAAATTATCATACTTAATGTTTATTTATTTATTTTAAAACGAACGTATTTTTGGTTAAATGTCTTTATTATGTTGGCAATATCTTATTTTCTTTCAAATAAATTCTGTAATAACTCAACTATTAACCGTAATATAATCAGACTTTAACTGCCTTTTTATAAACACTTCGAAAAAATGCTCGGGCAAAATGTAAATGAAGATTTTTTTTGTTTGAATAAAAAAACAAATAACATTTAGAAAACATTTTATCATTATTCACCAAAAATTATCAAAAGCGGTTTTTTCCTGAAGCGGTTTTTTCCACCCCTTTAAGGGAGAATAAGAAGAAGCCTTTATATCGAATAATAGAAAAAAATAAAAAAAGAAATTTATATATTTGCTTTTTGTTGGTTATTTTAATTTAACCTAAATGGTAATAATCGGATTGATTTGTCACTAAGTTAAAAAGTCAATTAAAATACTATAAAAACATGTTTTATTATATTTTTAATAGAACATTTTTTATAAAAATAAACAATTGTATTCCGC
>NW_004440449.1:29164-36837 GCF_000330505.1 Entamoeba invadens IP1
CTGAAAATATTAAAGTAAGAGAAGCGACATTCCAAAGAGTGAATGATGTAACACGAAGCGGGAGCAAAGATGCAACACTAAAACAGTATTTGGTATGTCAATTCTCCAAATGAAATTGACGAGAAACTCATGCTAAAGGCAGATGAGGTATCTTGACATTTGTCGAAATTTACATTTATCGGACATGACATTTGTCGAAACCCTGGTGACATTTGTCGACAATTCTTTTGAATTATTTTTAAAAATAATTAGAATCAATGACCCATATAAAAATCCAAAAATATAATTGCCACTCAAACGTTGATGCAAAAATAATAAATGATGTGACTTCTTGTGTTGAATCCCATTTTATTGTTGACCATTTAAAAATAAAAATCAAAAACATAAAGAATCACTTAAAATATTTATGTTGTAATAATAAATTATATTATTTGATAATTAAAATGCATCATATTCAATAATAAAACTTAATAAAATGATTTTGAATTGGAAAAAAAATAATATATATATGTATTCAAATTTGTTTAATATTATAAATACATAAATAACTATTAAAATTATTAATTATCCAAGTACATTAGGTAAAACTTGAAAATAAATATATTTAAAGGAATATAATCGATAACTCTAAAATATAAATTTTGACATCATAACTAAAAATACAACAGTATTAATTATACAATCATAAAAAGTTCATACACCATGTAAAAATAAAATTAATAATTATATTTAAACTATTTTAATCTTTAATATCACAAAGATGAGTCGGCCACCTCTTCGGTTTTTTGATGAATCAAAAATTCCAGGACGTCTCAGGTTTTCACATCCTTTGCTGTGCATAGGAAAGATTTGTTATGTACAGAGGAGTAATTGGGACTATGAAAATTACGACTTTGTTTATGAGTGTGCAGGTGATAAATGCAATGTAACAGTTTATATTGTTGGTGATGACTATGAAATAGTTGGTGAACATAGTTGTGTTTGTGACCACGAAACTAAATTTATGGCAAGGTGTCGTCACGAAGCTGTATTTTTTGAATATGAAAAATCAATTAGCGACATTCCCCGCAATATTGCCCTTCGTGTTCAAACACATGAATATTGCAATAAAATGACACACTTAAAAATGCAAGCCTGTAAAAGATATATTATTCGACTTCAATCTGCAGTACTTGGACCCAACCCAATTTCAACGAATGACATCACTCTAAGTGATACTTTGCGGACAACTATAGAGAGAAAAAGCGAAATAAACCCAGACAATATGTTTATGTTTTACGATTCATTTGAGAAAGATGATTCTCTCCCTCGTATTTTAGTGTTTAGTTCTCATTTACAACAACTTATTGCGTTTAAGGCAGATCACATATTTGCAGATGGAACTTATCGTATCACACCAAATACAGTTCAATGTCTGTACACCATACATGCGTATGTCGATAACACGTGCTATCCCGTTGTTTTCATTCTCTTACCCAACGAAACAGAAAAAACTTTTACTCGTGCGTTTTCAACACTTATTAACGTCTTCTCAAATGTAAAATTTGCACACTGTGATTGCCAACTATCGGCCATCAATTCACTTATTAAAGTGTTCAAAGTTGACATAAAACCGGGTTTATTTCATCAAAACCAGGCAGTTTTTAAAATTGTGGGTAACCTTGGTTTATCAACGGAGTATACAAACAATGCAAAACTTCATTTGTGGATACGTCGTCTTTTTGCTTTACCTTTCTTACCAGAAAACTAAATAAGTAAATGTTTTGCCGATACTTTTGAAGTAATGTCGCTGTCAAAAGGCTATGGTGTTACTGAAGAGGTGAGAGAAAGATTTATCGAGCTTTTGGCCTACTACAAAAGATTTTGGATCGAAAAAATAGGAACGAAAAGGTGGTCACAGTTTTTTGTTGAAAATAGAACAAACAACTTTTGCGAGGGGTTCCACAATGGAGTTGGATTGAGTTTCCAAATAGCACACCCGAGGTTTGTAGTTCTAATAGACATGCTTAGACGACTTGAAAATGTTTGTAGACAAAAGTGGGTCGATTAAATTACATCTCACGATGTTGAAATTGTTTATAAAAAGACGAATGCTAAACTTTGTAAAGATTTAAATAAAACAATGTAAAGTTATTCACTTGGAAATTTTGAAACACAAGTAATGTACTTGAACAAAATAGCAAAGATGTACATGGAATACAATTTCAAAACAAAAGCTTCTCGTCGTAATATTTCTAATACTGCAATTACACGTTCAAAAGAACTTCTTAACGAAATGAATAAACTTATTGAAAAACAAAAGGACGTCGTTTTTGATGAAAATGGAAGTTCTTTGAGTCCATTTGATTCCACACTTCCAAACAAACAAAGTGAATTGGAATTCGATACAACATTTCTTGTGTTAATGAATACGAATCATTATCAAGTAAAACATTAAGTGAAATAATGGAAAATGATGACGATAGTAATTTTTTAACAAAAAATGAAAATCCAACAATTATCCAAGATGAAATTGAACTTAATGAATTTAACAAAACCGATACAAAAAGACGAGTAACAATAAAAATTGCAAAAGAAAGAACAAAAGTTAAAAATAAAATTTCAACTTTAAAAAAACCAAGAAAATGTCAAGTTGAAAGAAAAAAGAAACTCACTATATGCCAACAAATTGAAGTTGAAAAGAAGATACAACACAAATTGAATAAGTAATTTTTGATATTTGGTTAACTTTATTAAATATATATTTCTTTTTTCAATTCAAAATCATTTTATTAAGTTTTATTATTGAATATGATGCATTTTAATTATCAAATAATATAATTTATTATTACAACATAAATATTTTAAGTGATTCTTTATGTTTTTGATTTTTATTTTTAAATGGTCAACAATAAAATGGGATTCAACACAAGAAGTCACATCATTTATTATTTTTGCATCAACGTTTGAGTGGCAATTATATTTTTGGATTTTTATATGGGTCATTGATTCTAATTATTTTTAAAAATAATTCAAAAGAATTGTCGACAAATGTCACCAGGGTTTCGACAAATGTCATGTCCGATAAATGTAAATTTCGACAAATGTCATTGAATCAATTAAATTATTATTTCATTGTTATTAAACAATTTCCAATATTTTATAATATTATCAATTATAATTAATAGTTTTATTTTATATAGTATAAATATTATATTAATAAACCATTTATTTGTATACTATAAATTTTAATATTTTATAATTAAATTATTAACTGTTGTTTTAACATTAAAAATGACCGCTGCAAATAGTTTTCATCTTTAAAAAAGGGTTTGGAGATTATAAAAACAAACATAACTATGAATTTTACTAAAACTACTATATTTGTGTTATAAAAACAAAGAAAATAAAGCCCTTTATTTTAAAAGGCATTTTTGTGACAAGTTCCAAATTTTTCCCTGTTCCGTTATAGACCCTGCATTAAGTCTGTTTCCAAAGTTAAAAAAAATTTGAACAGTTACTTAAATTTTAAGAAACAAAATAAGACAAAATCTTGGAAAAAATTCGTAAAATCACATTTAACAGTGTGTTTATACTTGTTCCATCTACTTTTTAATTCCTTGTTTTATGTGGACCCCGTGGCTATTAAAAATAAGTTCAACCACATCCACAAAGTACGGACAAGGAACATGAGTTATTTGAGGACGCATAAACGATAACTGAGATTTAATTTTTTTTTCAAAAAGTAGTAAATACTTAATTTTTGACGGTGTATGGCGAAAAAAAACTGTCTAAAACCAATACCTAATTTTCTAAAGTACAAATACGGAATTAACAGAAAAACTATTATTTTAAATACATATTGTTTTTAATTTAAAATATATTAACATCAATATTAAAGAATTGTTGTTTAGTTTTCATATCAAATACAACATAAATGTTTTGTTTAACTATTTTAATCTTTTAAATAAAAATAATTTATTTTCATTAAAATGAAAAATAAAACATTTAAATTAAGTTGTTAAAAATCAATGAAACGTTTATTTTGTTGTAATAAATAAACCATCGTAATTTAATAAACATTTTAAAAATAAAAAGTTATTAAGACCTTTTAATCAGTACAACAAGGGACCTACATTGACCACCACCACCACCTCTTAAAATAGATTTATTTTTTCTATTTCGAATCATATTCAAATTAAAATTATAGTAAATAGGAAACTGGGATAATATTAGGTCTGGTTCCCGAATTCAAAAAATGCCGAAAATTCACCTCGAGTCAGTGGAAACCAAGTGAGACGGAGCATTGAAAAGAAAGCTATGAAAGCCGCACTCAAACAGTCTGTTTGTGCACCGTTTCACCCACTTTCCAAGTCCTCCCTTGACGCGGATCCCCCCTGACCCCCCCGCAAGCAGGGGGGAACCACATCCGCGTCCACACAGTACGGACAAGGAAAGTGGGTGACATGGGGACGCACAAACAGTGGCTGAAAAGTGGACTCCCTTCAAAAAACACTCGCGGCAAATATTATTTTTTGGTAAAGGTGGTGGTGGTCAATGTAGGTCCCGTACAACAATTTAATCACAACAGTTCATGAAATTAAAATTAAACCAAGTGAATTTATAATTGATAATTGCATTAATGTTAAAATTTTAAAAGTTTCCATTTGAAATTATATATTATTTCTATTAATAAAGTTACTTGTTAATTTTTTATTATTGAATTACTATATATATAGAATATAACAAAAAATAGATATATCTTTGTTGTTTTAAACAATTTTAAACTAAATAAGTTAAATAATGAATTATAAAGTTATAATCTATGTTATATTCATGTTTCTGGTTTTGAGTAGTGGATATCAATGCAACTGCACACAAATTAACTCCAACATTCGTGATGGATTTAATGATACTAGTTGTTCAACTTTTCCAAACACATACTCATATTGTTTCAACAAAAATTTCATTTTTGATTATCACTCACTAAATTTTGAAGATGTTTACATTCTTCAAAACATGGAATTTACAAACAATGGCGATAACTATTGGCAAAATATTAATGCAACCACACTCTTTGAAAACGTCAGTTTATTCATTTCAAGTCCTTTACATTTCAACAAAACTCTAAATATAGAGAATGGTGCTGTCATCAATGTTATTAACAAAACAATATTTGGTTTATTTTCTGAAGCGGGAGATCTTAATGTTACAAATCCGGAACTGAACAAGCCAAGAATTATATTGTGGAACTCGACTTATATTCACCTCAACAGAAACTATATAGGAAGACGTGATTTCAAGATATTAAATCCAAATGGAAATACAAAATGTTTTGATGCATTTTCCCTGAACAATCAAAGCAATTTGGATATTCGTACGACAGAGAATCATATTTCTTCTGCGATGTTTGAGTATTCATACAACTTCACAGATGGGAAGGGGTATTTGATATCAAATAAAAAGTTGATTCGATTCTGTCCAAATGGGACACAACTTGACACAAATGTCATCTGCACTTTGAAGAAAGAAATATACATTAATGACAGCCCAACAACAATGGAAGGTGCTTTTGACTATCCACATTGTCCTTGTAATTCAGACTCCACTGTTAACTGCAAGCTAAAATTTTCAGAAATGTTTGATTTGTATAATATGTCCGATTTCGATATTTCAAATACAGAATTGCTTGTTGACAGAGATATCAAAGTCACAAATCTTAAAAAAGTGAAACAATTGACAATTAATAATGACACTAAATTCGATATTTCTGCGCACTTTGACAATACAATCTTTTCATTTTCATTTGGAGTGTTGACAAATGGGGTGTATGGAGATAAATATATTATTGATGCATCGTTACAATATCACACGTCTTCCAATACATTAAAATGTATGGGAAACTTCAACTACAGCATTTCTTTTGTTAAAGATATTCAATACTTCCAAATAGAATGTCCAAGTAAGATTGATGTTCTGAATTTGTATGAAAATACGAGTGTTGTAATTTTGAAAAACACTTCTTTGTATCAAATTAACAAAATACAATTTAGTCAGTATGGCACAAGTTACACAGTGATGGATAATCCATCAAATAATAAAATACTTGAGGGATGTATTCTCATTGAATTAACAAAAGAAAAAACAATTTGTTTGTTGTGTGGTGAAAGTTATCAACTTATTGATGGAAAATGTTTTCCTGTTAACAAGACATGTCAAATTTGGAATTTGAATTGCATTTGTACGATGTGTGTTTGCGGTTTTGTTTTGAATGAAGATCACATATGTATATATTCAGATAATTGTTTAATTGGAACCACCACAGAGTGTTACAAATGCCAAAACGGTTATATTCTGAACAACAACAATTGTTATAGAGAAGATAAGTGTGTTCTATCAAATGAATATTTGTGTTTACATTGCAGTGAAGGAAACACAGAAGCAAATTGTGAGAAGTGTGTCGACATAAATTGTCAGCTCTGTGAATCAGAGAAATGTATTTTGTGTAACATGGGATTTGTAATCAATTCTGTTGGAAAATGTGAAAGCCAAAACAACGGGTTGACTGTTGGCGTTTCGACTATTTGGTGTAATGGCACTTTTTACATTGAAAATGAAAGTTGTACCAGTTGTTCATTAAAATACGAACACTCTCATTTATGTGATAAAACACATGTTGTCTCGTGTCAACCAAATTACAAACAAAATGATGATGGACTTTGCAAAGCAATAATATGTACAAATACAACAACAATAGACCAAAACGGACTCTGCCAAACAGAGATCGACAGTTGTATGTTCATTGTGAATAACAAGTGTGTTGAATGTCAAAATACCTTTATTCTTAATGACAACAAAAGTTGTGCTAAAACATCACAAGATAACAATTCAACAAATTGCATCTCATTTAACAAATATGGGTGCATTTCATGTGCAATTGGGTATTACCTATTAAATGCTGAATGTAATTTATGTTTAGAGAATTGCACCAGTTGTGTAGAGAGTGACACAATGTGTCTTTCGTGCAAATCTGGTTTTTATCAAGGAGAGAATTACTCGTGTTTGCCAAGCACAGACTTGTTGAGTAAATGCAACAAAATATCAACAATAACAAGTGGGTGTTATCAATGCAAAGATGGGTATTACAGAGTTGGTCTGAATTGCTATGAGTGTCTTTTAAATTGTTCAACATGCAACACAAAAGATAAATGTTTGACTTGCAATTCGACAAATTACAAGACGTTGAGTGGAAATTGTTTGCCACAGAACAGTATTATTGGGTGTGCTGTCGAAGTCACGCAAAATGGGTGTAACAGGTGTCTCGATGGGTATTACACAGTCAATTACAATGAATGTGAGAAATGTAATGACAACTGCACAACATGCACACAACACGAGAAATGCACTTCTTGTGTTGAAGACATGGTATTATATGAAAATGGACTTTGTTATGACATTTCATTTGTATCAAATTGTGTTGCTGTTTCAAACTCAAAATGCTCCAAATGCACATTTTGGCACTCGCCAAATGGAAATGGCACACTTTGTAACAAGAAGGCGGTCTGGTGGGTACTTCTCATTGTAGTGTTGTTTGCAATTATTGTGATGGCAGTTGTGATAACATCAATTGTATTTGTTGTGTATTTTATTGAGAAGAAAATGCGACAAAAGAAGATGAAATGACAACAACACTA
>NW_004440449.1:36937-40439 GCF_000330505.1 Entamoeba invadens IP1
TTGTAGTCAACAAAACAGAAATATCATTTGGTGAGGACGTTGATGTCAACACACAACAACGAGAACTTCTGTGTGTTGGCAATACCTCAAAGCACAATATGAAAATCCAAATAACAACTAAAGGTGCAACAATTGAGAAATATGTATTTGAGTCAAATCCGAAGATAGTAATGTTACCAAGTGGCGAGGCGTGCGAGTTAGAGATACTACTGACTTTAAAATGCACAACTAAAATGGATGAGAGTGTTGTGTTGGTTTCAAACTCATTTACAAAAAGAAAACCCAAATTAAAAGAAATTAAAATTACTGCAACTTCAAAATTGACAACACGACTCGATCCAGACGAGTTGGAAGAAGACAAGAAACTTGGCGAAGGTTCGTTTGGAATTGTTTTTAAAGGAATGTTCAGAAACAATGTTGTTGCTATTAAGAAAATGAAAATCGGCACTGAAGATGATTCTCAAAAAATCGAGTTTGATAAGGAAGTTGAAATGTTGGACAAATTCCGCAGTGAGTATATAGTCCACTTTTATGGCGCCGTGTTCATACCAAGTAAGATATGTATGGTCACCGAATTTGCGCAATATGGGAGTTTACAAGACTTGATGAAACACAAAACATGTATAGAAATTGATATGAAACTTCGAGTTAAATATATGATAGACGCTGCTAAAGGTATTTCATATTTACACACAAATGGGATATTGCACAGAGACATCAAACCAGACAACATTTTAATATTTTCACTTGATATAAATGACAACGTAAATGCTAAGTTGACTGACTTTGGAACAAGCAGAAATGTTAATATGATGATGACTAATATGACTTTCACTAAAGGTATTGGAACACCAAAGTATATGGCTCCTGAGGTGCTTAACAAAAAGAAATATAAAAAGCCAGCAGACGTCTATTCATTTGCTATTACAATGCTTGAGTGCTTTTTGTGGGACAATGCATTTCCTAAAAATGTATACGTTTTTTCAT
The DNA here is from genome assembly GCF_000330505.1 of Entamoeba invadens IP1. Classification (NCBI taxonomy): domain Eukaryota; phylum Evosea; order Mastigamoebida; family Endamoebidae; genus Entamoeba; species Entamoeba invadens. Next base: position 37,925 of record NW_004440449.1, read on the forward strand.
GGACCATAGCAGACGATGTTGCATCAGGAAAAAGACCAACAACAATAAATACGCTTGACATAAAGTATCAGAAAATTATTGAAAAATGTTGGAAACAAGAACCTCAAAAAAGGTGTTTAATAGACGAAGCAATTAATGATATCGAAAAATTGAATTAATAATTCAATTTCTTATTCTGATATGTTTGAAATTAAATTTGGCATTTAAATTAATTTATTTTAAATATCAATTTTAATCAAATTGTTAATAATTAATCTGTTCATGTTAAACAATTAGAATTAACATAAATGTGGGATTAAAAAGTTTATTATTTGTAATGAATAGTTTTGATAATTAAATTAAACTATATATTTTGGAGAGTAATATAAGTTATTTTATGTATTATGTATGTATTTTATATATTTATATTTGATAATTGGAAAAAACTTAAATAATTTTAACACTTTCACAACATAAAACTTTTTTTAAGAAGAAAAATAAGTAAAAAAGAAATTGTCCAAATCATTTTTTATTATTTTTTATTCAAAAACCCCTTTCTAACCCAAACCGGCCAATAGTCAGTTTTATTTTACTTAAAATAATTAACAAATGAGAACTCAATTACTTAAGATTGATCAAAAATAATCTTTTTGGATGAAATTTCATATCGCTTTATAATGTTGAACATTTAATATAAAAACGCTACATCGTCAATCCACTTAATAACAAACAACGTCAAATAGTCGCATTAACAAATATAACGACAATATAAACACCAATATCGTTATAATCAAATGACAATATTCTCTTTATAAAAAAACAACCAAATATATCAAACCATCATTAGACCCCATTTTTCTTCTTAATGCTTTGCTCTTGTTTTACACAAACAAACTCATTCATGTTTATTTGTGTGACTATAAAATATACAATTCAAATTTAAGTTGATAAAAAAAATAAAAAATTTCAAAAATTTGTTTTGTGTATGAAGGCAAAAAAAGGGTTTAGGTAACAGAAAAAAATAAAAACTTATTATTATTACGTTTCTGTTTTGAACGTGTTAAATTAAAAAGATTAGATTAATAAATTAATTTTAAATATATTTCTAAATTGATAGAAAACGAATTAAAAACGCTTTTATCACTCTGCACAGACGCAAAAACGCAGTTTTTAATTTTAATACACTAAAAATGGAATCCAAATAAGTCGAAGACAAGTCATTTGACATTTTAAAATGGATTGAAAACGCGGATTGTTACTTCGACAGGCTTGATGAAATTATTGTAAAAACAACAAAATCCATTATTATTTAATACCATTCTAAACAATTTTTATATTTTAAACAACACAATTAATAATGAGTTGGCTTTATTTTTAATAAAACTTGATAATGGAAAGATGTACGATTTATACAACATCAAAATTTCACTTCTTGAGGAGAAGTGCAAAATTGATATCAAACCACTTGAAGACCAAATAAAAGCAATTTTTAAGCAAAAACCACCAAATTTGTTTTAAATGAAAACAACGAGAAATTTGTTAATACAAAAAACAGCACAAAGAATTGGTTGAAAAATAAACTAAAACCTAACAAAAAGATGTTGAAAAAATGAAGCAAACATATCATACGTGCAGAGAAATACGGTCTTGATAAAATAACAACATAGATGATTGAAAGTGTCGTGTTTGACTCGTACAAAGACAAATGGTCACAAAAAACTTTAGTCTTTGATACAAAAGTTATCAATAAAAACAACTTGTGTTTTTTAATCGAAGACATAAATCACAATAAATTTAACTATATAATATTTGAATTATTTTAGATTTAAAAAATAGTCTGTTTTATAATTATACATATATAATTTAAATAATATACATGTTATAGTTAAATTTGAACAATACATTTTGATCTATAATTTTGTCATTTTTATTGACACACTTATATTTTTGAAATATAAAATGTTTATAATGTTTTTTTTAACAAAAAAAATGAAAATAAACTTGGGCCATAAAGTCCGACACGTTAAAACAGTATTTTTTTCTTTTGTTTTTCGGGAAAATTAATATATTTTGTCGAAATTTATACCTGTTTTACTTATCATTATTTTCCCTTATTTCGATTTTTTGCGTCTTATTTTTTGTTTTTTAATTTTCTACTTACACTACAATTTCCTTATTTCAAAATCATGAAATATTTTGGTTTATAAAACACGAATAATTAATTTCATACATGGTTGGAAAAAAAACGACATTCCGGCAAAATATTTTTTCTTTTATTTGTTAAAAAATAATTTTTGCCAACTCAGCGCCCAGTCACGGGAAAAAAATCAAAATAGAACAAATCGACGTATAACTTTTTAATAGCCTGTTTTAATGTTTAAAAGCGGGAAAAAATCTAGTTTTCATTTATAGAACAAGAATTTCGAATAAAAAACTAATAATCAATTATATATTATTTATAATAAATAGTAAAATCGATATAATGGAATAGCAGTAATGGGATATAATTCATATTATCATGCTCTATTGATACAAC
>NW_004440449.1:40539-42248 GCF_000330505.1 Entamoeba invadens IP1
CTGTCTCAATTCAATTTTGATTATTCAGTTTACATGTCTTTCTCATACAAAAAGATACATTTAAACGTTTTCAGCTCTGATTATCTTTTCGCCATTTTAAAACTTCTTCACTTTTGTTATTCGTTATATTGGCAAACACGTGTTTGGTACTTACTTTCAAATGGATGTCCACAAATTTTGAGCAAGTAACTCACTTTCTAATTTGTCGAGTAAGATACAACTATTTTTACTTGATAGAAATATAGTAGAGTTTTGTTTAAATGACTTTGTTAAATTAAAATTTTTCAATTTGAGCTTTGACATCTTCTGATAATTTGAGTTCCTTTTTCTTATTTTTTAATTTACGGATTTTCTCTTTCGAATTGTCATTTTCTTCATTCGGCGTGTTAACAATCGTTGACATCTTTACAATATAATCTTAACATCAGCTTTCTTAATTCCACAAAAGCGCCACTATTTTTCCAACAACCGTAACGGTAGCACATTAAGTAACAATTAATGTGCTCTGTTATATGTGTTATTAAAGTTTTTCTTTTATATTTCATGTTTTGTATTTTTTCAATTGTTTTGACTTAATCAAGTTGTTTTATTAAAATTGACTGATAATTTTTTTAATCCAATAATTTTTGTTTGTTAATTTTTACTATAAAACATCTTTTTGTTTATAAACGAAATATTACAATGAAATGTTTATAGAATGTTTATTAGTTTGATGAAAAATCCAATGAATTTTGTTTTAAAATTTGTATAAAACAGATAAAATAGTTTTTAATGTATATTAATGTATTTGATAATCGAAACTCACTTTCAGCGATATAATAAACAATGTTTTATTGTTATATTATTAATATTTGCGAAATATTAAACTATTTAATAATTAATCAAAACTCGAATTATTATTCAACCAAAAAACTTGACAAAATAATGTAGAAATAATTTTACATTTCGAGGATACAGTATCAAACAATCATATCTTTTTTATAACAATGTTCAGTTGAAAGAAAATATTAACATTATAAATAATATTTTATTAATTGATGTTAATAATTGTTATTAACTTCAATTTATAACTTAAGTAATATTTTATATTTTTTAAATATTATTTCTTAGTTAATATATAATAATTCAACATTTTTTATCTTAATTATTTGTTAAAAAAATTTATTGATTTTTTTCAGTGTCAAATTTTCTAATTTATTCTTTATTGAAACATCATACATTAATCAAATATTAAACGAAAAACTAATATTCTTATAAGTAATAAGGTAAAAAATTAAACAATGGTAAAAAACTGTTAAAATAATAATGTATTGCAATAATAATATACAAGCAAAATTAATGTTATTATTTTCAAAAAAAGAAGGAAACGTTTATATAAATATTATAATTAACATATAATATGTTTTGATAACGAATTGACATATAATAACAATATACAAACTTAATTATAATTTTTATAATAAATTATATTAACAATTTATCATAAATTACTTTTTTGATAAAATTAAGTTAATTTGTTGATAACTTTTAGATATACATAATTATTGTTAACTTATATATAATACAAATTTGTGCAAAAGTATATTATTGGTTTGTATTTATTATTTGTAAATAAACTATATTTTATACAATAAAACAATAATTTAAATAATATGATATATTTTATAAAATTTGTTTATTTTATAATATAACTTTATTTATTTTTTTTC
>NW_004440449.1:42348-78180 GCF_000330505.1 Entamoeba invadens IP1
AATTACATCGTTTTACAAGAAACTTAAATGTCATTTCTCCGACACTTATTAACATGTGAAAAATATTCAAACGTACATATTTATAACAATTAAGAAAATAATGAATTATTTAAGTTGCAAAATTCACAACATATGCAAGAAGTGCAAGAAGTGCAAGAAGTGCAAGAAGTGCAAGAAGTGCAAGAAGTGCAAGAAGTGCAAGAAGTGCAAGAAGTGCAAGAAGTGCAAGAAGTGCAAGAAGTGCAAGAAGTGCAAGAAGTGCAAGAAGTGCAAGAAGTGCAAGAAGTGCAAGAAGTGCAAGAAGTGCAAGAAGTGCAAGAAGTGCAAGAAGTGCAAGAAGTGCAAGAAGTGCAAGAAGTGCAAGAAGTGCAAGAAGTGCAAATTCAAAATTCGCAACATCTACAAACACGTTTACAAAAAATCAATGGGTCTTTAATGGAGTGTATCATTGATAAGGAATGTGAAAATAATGATGATTTTTCATTTGAAATTTTAATTAACAATAAAGAAGTTGATACTATTTATTGGGATTCGTCATCATCTTGTGAAGAAGTTGCTGGTTTTGATAATTTAGTTGATGAAAACAATGAAAATATTGATGTTGATGATATTAGTGAAGAAAGTGAAGAATATATTGAAGATGAAAGTTTCAATAAAGAATGCGAAGAAAAGATTGTTCAATATTTATGGGATTTAATATGTGAAAATAACGATGTTAAATTTGGAATAGATAATGTTATTGTATCGAAAATTAAAGAACAGGTTCAAACTCATTCAAAAGAAAGTAAAATTGATAAAAAAGTATTATCAAAAAAATACTTTGTTTTATACTATGCATTTTATTTTAAACGATTATCACTATCTCGTTTTCAAATAGATAAATTACTTGAATTAATGAGAATACAAAATAAATATGGAGAAAGTTGGATTGTAATTGATGTATCTGCCAAAACTATTGAAAACAAAATGAAATTGATCGATTTTATTACAAAAAGTAAAATAAAAGAAATTGGAAGCAAAAAGGAAGATTTTGAATTTATTGCAGATGCCTCCACTTTACATGGAGATTCTGTGTTTAGTCTATATATTCGTACATTAGACCAAAATTTAAAACCAAAAGAACGTAAATTAAAAATTGGAAGTTACTATGGTACCAAGACGGGAATGGCATGGGAAACTTTAATTAGAAAAGTACTGTTTCACTACAACCTTAGTATTGAACATTTAACTGGAATAACCGTTGATGGTGGTTCGGATATGACGATGCTTGGTATGAGATTACAATATTTAGTTTCTCAATATAAAAAAAGAAAAGCAGAAAGGTGTATATACAAATTAAAACAACAACTTAATGATGACATTTGTATCAACCCTTCAACAATTTCAGATGAAATTATTCAAAAACAAAATTATATTGAATTTTTGAACACCAATGAAGGAAAGCAAAAGTCGTTCAATTATAACTACTGTTATAACCACCGAACATCAAAAGCATGTAATAAAATTTTCGAAAAAAATGAGGGATTGATTATCAACCAATTTATTAAAGACATTTCAACGCAATATTGGAGAGGACTTTGGAATGATTACAGGGTTAACCATCAAATAAACAATGAAACGTTGTCAAACCGGTATTACGCATCAACACGTTTTGGATACAATGAATTAATTCTATCATTCATTTTCGAACACTTTGATACATTCAAACAATTTTTAAATGAAAAGAAATATCACTTTGAACAACCAAAAGTTGAAAGAAATCTACTTGGAGAAATTACACTTGAAAATTCTTTGTTTGTATCCGTACTTTTTTTGTGATTATTTACTCTCCGAACTCAGACATATTATGGATTGGCTACAAAGTCCAAATAGATTACTATGTGAAAGTTACTGCAGAATTTGGAATTACATATGATATTTGTTCGATTTACGAGATAAAGTGAAAAACATTAACAATCCCTTTTTCCAGTCATTACCATTTGTTCGAGAAAATGAATCTTCTGATATTGAAAGAGCTCGAATAGTTTGTGAAGGTTTACTAACCAGGCTCATTCAAGCTTTTGTATTTCGATTTGCACATCCTTTGAAAAAATGCACTCGAAAAGAAATTGGAGGAAATAACGGTGTAAAAGAATGTGATTTCATAATAAACTATTTTAGTGAGTTTATTGAATTGTATGAAAAGGTTACACCAGACTTTTTGAAAACACAAATGAGTGTTTGTTTGTTACCTTCTAATGAAATTGGGTTAGTATCACCTTTGAACGACCTGGATATTTCAAGAGAATGTGAACAATTAACGATATGGAAATCTACTCATGTGGATATTGTAAATTTTTTAAACATGAAAAAAAATGATCAAAGTTGGAAGAGCAAAGATATTAAATGTTCAACAAAATTTAAAAATGCTTTTAAATTGAACCCAAGAAGAAGTGGACATTTTAGAACCGATTACAACCGATTTTTGTATGATGAAGATTTGGTTAAAATTCGATGTCTTGAAGATATACAATTGGAAATATTGGTACAACGTTACAACTATAGATTGTGGACAGATGAACACATTTCCCAATTTATGTGTATTTGTTTAATTCCAAAAATAACTACCCAAAATTTATTTGAATTAATGGATGAAAACGACAGAATTTTATTCCCGGTATTAACAGAAAATATAAGATTAACCAACTTGATTGCAGTCACAAGTTGTTCCGTTGAAAGATTTTTTTCGGTGTTAAAAAGAATGAAATATTGCAACACAAAAACAAAAACAGTAGAATCTGGAGTATCTGTTCAAGAATTATTTATTATTAATTAAATTGTCATTTTGTTGTAAAATATATATATTTAATTTCTGATTATTTTGGGGTATTTTGATTTTATTTTTTAATAATTAAAAGAAAAAGAGTAAAACCAGCCCACCCATCTCCATGAATGGGTAGGGGTATGGGCTTTTGGAATGATTAAGGAATCAACAGACATCCTTTTTCTAAACCTCACCCTTAAGTTAACAAACTTTTTTAAATAAAACAATTATGAACAACTAAAATTAATATTATGGGTATATATATTTTAAAGTATATTATAACTTGTTAAAAATTAAACTAAATCGTTGATGCAATACATAAATTAAATAACCTATTTTCAACAATGGGTTATTTAATACATTCAACAACAATTTGTTATTAAGCAATACATGACAGATAATTTTGAATTTGGGTTAATTTTAAGTGTGTGATACTTTAGTGATATTATTAAAAAATATAAAAGTGGGTTGTATCACCCTAACAAAATATTCGAATTCAAATGATAATATATACTATGTAAAGTACACTCGAACCTTTCAAGAGTGAGTGAGTGGGAATGATAATAACTGTTCTCTAAAGAGCAAACATTATTAGTCTTAAACCAAACAAAAACAGTTTTAAAACGCGGTTTTTACGGTTTGATTGACAAAAAACGCCGATTCTTAAAAACTTGCTTTCCAAATGTATTGCTTTCGATTGGTATGATTTTACATAAACAAAATATACTTTTGATAAGTAAACGTTGTGCAAAAATACACATTTAATTATGTTATAATGTATATGTCAAATGTATCATTGAAATTTTTAAAATTTAAAATTAATTATTTTTTATTATATTTCGATTGTATTGAAGATACAATTTGAAAAGTGAAATGTATTATTTAATGACCCTATTCAAACAATACATCACATCAAAACACTTAGATCTTGTGTCGTTTTTTATAGTATTGATGTTATTATAAGCAATTGTTGTAAATACTCTCATTCTAATATACAAAACAAAAAATGAATAATAAACATCTTAGCAATAGTTTAAACATAATTATTATATATATAAACTTGGGCCATAAAGTCCGACACGTTATAACAGTATTTTTTTCTTTTGTTTTTCGGGATATTAATATATTTTGTCGAAAATTATACCTGTTTTACTTATCATTATTTTCCCTTATTTCGATTTTTTGCGTCTTATTTTTTGTTTTTTAATTTTCTACTTACACTACAATTTCCTTATTTCAAAATCATGAAATATTTTGGTTTATAAAACACGAAAAATTAATTTCATACCCAAATTTTATACAAAAATCGCAAATTTAATCAATATTATAACATTTAAAAATATGAAAATAAAATTATTTTTTTCAATTCGTTGATTTTTACAATAACAACGAAAAACACGACTTAATTATAATTTTATTATTAAATTAAACTAAAAAGTGTATCAAAATTTTATATGGAAACACATGAAATTAATTAAAACACCACAAGTAACAAAAAATTTTTATTTTCGTTATGTTGAAAATATTAAAATATTAATTATAAAAATGTAAATATATTATAATTGATTAATTTTGTTTTTATAGATGAAATACAGGTGATTCGAAATACTAATTGGAACAAAAATACTTTTTTATAATATAATAAAAATTAACAATTATTACTTGTTTTTATTTGACTTTTATAATATTTAATCATTTCATTATTAATTTATAATAGAATTTGTTTAATAATGATATGAAAAGACAAAGCAAATTACATTATTGTTTCTTGACAAAAATATATAACAATAATGACATTTGTAAATGGAACATTTTTATCAATTATTGTTATTATAATAAAATGTATTATAATTATAGTTTTGTTAAACAACTATTATAATCAAAAATTCATATTTTTGTTAATGCTAAAAAACTATTTTTACATATCAAAACAAAGTAGTTACTTTATTTATATTTTGTGAAAACAATGAATGTTTTAATGAACGTTTTTGTATGATGAACAAATAAATAATTGAAGAAAAAACACATCAAAAATAATATAAAAATCATAAATGCTCATAACATTTAGCTCATTTCCCGTTTTTCTTGACATAATTTATTAATTATTTCAATAAAAATTTTAAAAAATAGCAGAAAAATAAATCCGAAAGTCCGATACGTCGGACTTTGTGTCCGGAGTTTAATAACTAAATTGTTGTTTACAAATACAAATCAGACTTCGGTACTGTTCCTTTTTATTGTAAAAACATGTTTTAATTTTGAACTAAAAGACTTTTTATTCAAATATCCAAATGTTATGAAACGATGAATAAATGAAAATGTTTTAACACATCGTTCGTCTCTTGATCAAGCATTTGAACATGTTGTTTATTTATTAATATTGTCGAATGAAAACTTAATTAACAATAAGTGTGTATTGTTTTAATCAAGGGTTATTATTTACTAACAAATAAATTATATATTTTTATTAGTTAACAATAAATGTTTGATATAGATTAATAATCAAACACTTATTATTATAATTAAATTATTAAAATAAACTATTATATAAATATAATAGTATCTTATAATAATAAATTATTTTGATTTAAACATTAGTTAATTGTATAATATATTTTAACTAAAAAAATAAACAATATATATTATAATTTATTAAATTAAAAAATTATTTATTTTTAGAAAAAAATATTAATTTAAATTTTTTTACTTGTTATTTCGGGTTGTTTTTTAACACAAATATCAAAAAAAAGCTTCATAATTAATTTTTTTAAATAACCTATACTTAATAGTAAAATTAATATATACCAATACCGACTTTTTTATTTTTATTTATTATGTTATATTAGGTTGTTTTTAAGAAAAAACGGGCAAAGTTTTTTCGATGGTAAAAAATAAGACGAATTTGCCAAAGAAAAAAAAATAACAAGTAAATTTTCCAACCATGTTTCATACCCAAATTGTATACAAAAATCGCAAATTTAATCAATATTAAAACATTTAAAAAAATGGAAATAAAATTATTTTTTTCAATTCGTTGATTTTTACGATAACAACGAAAAACACGACTTAATTATATTTTTATTATTAAATGAAACTAAAAAGTGTATCAAAATTTTATATGGAAACACATGAAATAAATTAAAACACCACAAGTAACAAAAAATTTTTATTTTCGTTATGTTGAAAATATTAAAATATTAATTATAAAAATGTAAATATATAATAATTGATTAATTTTGTTTTTATAGATGAAATAGGGATTTATCTTTTACACCCGCACCCCTCTATTAATAAATTATTATTTTCTAACAATATAAATATTTCATATTATTGGGTTTCGATTTTAGAGAAATGGATAGGGTAATTTTTTATCTTTTTCATCTCAAAAAACTGAAAATATATGTTGTCATTTTTCATTTCTTATTTTTAATGTTTCGGCAGAAGACTACGAAAGAAGAACACGATCACAAACAACAATAAATTACTTAAAAAGCAGACTGACAAGATGGTTGCAAACGCAGAAAAGTTCAACTATGATGACAAAATAATGATTTGTCGAGGAGAAATGGACTTGAAAATTATGTTATTCAAAAACACTTTTATTAAAATAATCGTGACAAAAATTTCATCAAACGACAAAGGTGAAAATGAAGCAACAATCAGAGATACATTCGATTAATTTTTAACCTGTTTTTCAAAGATAAATACACAGAAACAGAATAAAGTCAAAGTAAGCATTCACCCAATGTTCATTATATGGCTGGATGTTATTATTATGCCAATAGCAAGCCTGGTGATTTTTCGACACATTTCAACGCAAAAAACACAATTTAAAAGTCAATAAATCTTTTGATTTAAGTTACTTATCATTACATAGTTTTATTAGTCTGATAAAAATAAAGAATTTATTGATAAAAACCAATTAGATTTAAAAAACTCTTTAAAGGTATATATATGCTTAATCGCAACAAAGATATGGTTGTTTGGATATGTTGTATACTTAGTTATTCTGTTGTTCTAGCATCGAAAAATCACAAAAAACAAAACTAAACTGATTACTCTCTTTATTATCACTATCATCGAGTTTTTATTGTTAATAATGTTAGAGATGTTGCTAACCTTTGATTTAACTAACATTTTAAATGATCTGGGTGATATACGAATAATCAAATTGAATACAATTCCGGTTTGTTGTTATAAATGTGTTGACACTTGGAACTAAATTTTACTCAATAAATATGTTATTGTTCACAATACCATTCTTACTTAAGTCTTTGAACCAAAATATTTCTATTTAATCAATTCATCTTCAATGCTTCATTTTTTGTTGTTCGTTTTTATCATTCCAGTTGTGACTAAATTATCCATTTATCTTAAAAACAGACAAGAAGATAGTTATTGGTGTAGCTATGTTAACTGAAACAATCTTACTACACAAGATACATTGTCATCTTAAATATTTTAAATTTGATTCAAAACACATTTAAACTCCTTTACTTCATTGTTAACACGATTAATTTATTATAGTCCAGAATGAAAATAAACTTTATATCACCAGACATCAACAAATTTAACACTTTCAAATAATTAAAAATGAAACTTATGTACACGGGTTACAAATCGCCAAATAGTTATTGATAACTTAATTAATTAATTAATTAATTTAAGTTTCTTAGTTTTTTATTTTTTGAAAAAAAACTCAGTATAAAAAATGGAAGACCATTTAAACACTATAACGTCAATGGAAAAAGCATCAGAATCAACCATTGAAGTGTTATTCGACTTCGACGTAGAAGTTGTCAACGGGAACGCCACATTTGTCGCCTCTGGAGTCCCAACTCCAGAAGAAGTTGTCAATTCTATCACTAGTGGATTTAGTGATTATTCATTTGCCAATCAATCGAAAATTATGTCTCAGTCATCACTCATTACAATTCAAAAACACTCTTTTGCTTTGTATGTTACTAAAAACAGTGACTCTGAAAAGAAGACACAAAAATTCAAATGTTGTTTTGAAAAGTGTAAATTACAAGTTGTTATTCTTTTAGATTCAACAAAAACGTGGGTACAACAAATTACTTTCACAAACGGACACTCACATAACTTTGAAACTGATATACCAAAACATGTAAGTTTGGTGTTTACAAAAGATCAAATATATAAAATGAATCAATTGGCGACTGCACACCTTACAGCTGCTCAAATCGCAACAACAATGAACTTGAATGTAAGTACTTCAATAATTAGAAGGCTTTTAAATAGTCACTTTAAGAGATTCACACCTGACCAAACCAAAGAACTTTACAATTACTCAGAAAATACACATATTTTTTCAACACATTTTGTAAAGAATAAAGCAGGGCAATTTGTTTCCTTTTATGCTTTCAACATAAATCAAATTAATACTCTGTATTCACAAAGAATTTTTGTTGATGACACCGCCATGACAAATGTTTTCAACTTACCTTTGGTTGTTGGTGTTTCACTTGATGGTCACAATGCTATGCATGTCGTTTTTTTATGGTATTCTTAGAGACCGCACGACATCTTCCTTTCGATCTTTGTTTTCTTTTATATCAAAATTTCGTGTATTTAATGTTGTGGTGTGTGATAGGTGTATGTCACAAATCACTGCTATGAAAGAAGCGTTCAATGGTATCAACTTTGTATTCTGTCATCGACATATCGTGCGAGATTTAATTGTTGCATTTGGAGAAAAGTCAACAGTTGTCAGAAAGTGGCATATGATGATTAGCGGTTCTGTAAGTGAAAGTGACTTTTTGGAGGAACTTGGAAAGTCGACTGGGTTTATTAAGGATGAAGATGGATATGACAAGAAACAGTTTATAGACGATAGAATGATTGTCAAAGAAATTATAAATGAAATGAAAGACGTACTCGACAAACACACCACAAACGACAATACCGTTACAAAGATGAGACTTGTAAGTAGTATAATAGAATCAGCGACTAGTTGGTTACCATCTTGTACATGTGTTATATCCAATCATACCACTTCCAATTGCATAGAAGGTTATTTTGGCATATTAAAGTTGAAATTTGGTGGTAAAGAAGTTTCTTTATTGGAAATTGCACAACTTATTGAATCCGATGCAACCAAATTTGATTTAGAAATTGGTTTCAATTATGAAATGTGTAAAGGTGTTATCGATCATAATGTGTTATACCTACTTCCCAAAGAAGTGTTAATAAATATAATGAAATTATTTAATTTGGTTTTAGGAGGTAATGATACACACTTGGATGATACAACAATGGCATCGTGTTCATGTGCGGCTTTTAGAACCAACAATTTCCCATGTATCCACGTTATCGCACTTTACGTTGAAAGAAATCAACTCCCTCTGCCTGCGATTTTGTTTGGAAAAGAATGTTTCAAAAGAACAATTTGTGTGCACACCAAAGAGACTATTGAAACAGAAGACACTGTTAAATGCTCAAAAAGTCGTAGAGATTTGCATTTTGCATTGGAGTCAATTGAGAATGTATTGAAAGATGACCAAACTCTCAGAGTGTGCTATTATAAATATGTTAACCATGTTTTACAAAATAAAAAAGAAGCGATGGAACATATCAACGAATTGATTGTGGAAGAAGGAGTAAAAAGAATGAGACCAAGTCTTGTTGTAACCAAGGATTCACGTGGGAGGAAATCAATTTTTTCCAAAGAAGATGAATCAACAGATTTTGAACCAATAGCAAAACGTATTTCTATTGTTAATAACAATAAAAAGGAAAAGGAAGACAAATTTGTTGACGACTTGGTTGAGCCTTCTAGACAGTTTCAACGAGGATACAGACCCAGAGTCATGGTTGAAAAAGTCACACATCCAAGTATGAACAGAACAAAAAGAGAGCCACCAAAACTACCCGACTCTTTTAGAGAATGTTCACAACAAGCTAAAATGTTTAAACCCAAAGAGAGAGTCTATAAATGTGGGTATTGTGGATATGTCGGTCATTCAGTTGGAACATGCCAAAAGAAAAACAACGAATTATCAAAAGTCAATCACATAAACAAAGAACAAATAGTCAACAAGTGTCCTATATTCTTTGGTTTACCTCATTAATAATTAAAATTTTGGTTTTATGTTGTTTAAAACAACAAATTACAATCTTTGGAAAACGCAGTTATTAAAACACATACTAATCAAGATAGTTTTTAGAAACCACACAAAACTTTAGAGTTGATATTTAATTTCTTAATGTTGTCTCTTTTGATGTTTACTATTAGTTGTTACAACATAAATAATAATTTGTTTTCACGTTTTGTATAATACTATATCTAATTAATCTATTCTTTTAAATGTATTCACTTGTTGTTTGTGTGTGTAGTTGTGTTCTTATTTTGTTATTTTGTCATTTGATGAGTCATTCATAATCCCATTTTTATTAATATTGAATGTGACTTCAATTTCAGGATTTAACCATACTGGTAAGATACCACTCAACAAGAACTGGCAAAGCAAACTCCTATGTTGCACCTTTAATGTCTCACAGTTAAATGTTGTGATGTAAACACTCAATTAGTTATAAGAAATTTGGTGTGATTTTTCTTGTAAATGTTTAATTTCGTATCACTTACCCACTCATAACACCACCTGTAGTCCAATCTTAACTAATGCTATACCAAACAGCTCGACATTCGTTGCGTCTCTTCTGATAAAAACAAAACGACTGCTTATATTTCATACTTCTTAAATAACTACCTCATCCTTATTTTAAAAAAAATTACATCCAATCACTATAACATTATACCATGAGTCAACTGACATATAATTACAGTATTATTAATGGTTGTTTTTACAATTGTTGTGTCTCAAAATTGATTTTTAATTGGCAACTTAATTTTAAAAAATCGTTGTTTAGTTATAAAATATTTCTTTGGTGATTGAAATATCAATGTTAAAGTATTTTATTAAATGGTCAAATTTATACTTTGTTGGTTTAAAAAGAATATTTGATTGAATCGACAACAGTTTATTTCAATTCAAACAACTCTTGTGTTGTTTGTTGTTTTTCTTTATTTTTTTATCGAACTTTGTTTTTTATTATTAACTACATTGATATGAGAATTTAAACACAAAAGTTTGCGTTGCTATTTACAGTTGATTACTTTTTTTCATTCGAAAAGAGTAATAAACTTCAAAAATGTGTCCGATTGTACTTTATTGAGATAAAAAAATAAAATTTTTATTGCTCATTGTAGTGTCTATATTCCAATGTATATACTTTAACTTGGACAAAAAATGAAATGAAGAATTAAACATTCGATAAAACCTCTGAAGAGCGGATTCTTTCATGAGCATGTCTTTTTAGATTAAAACCAAAATTTGAGTTTTCTATTGAGCTATTTTATTGTTTGATTAAATAGCTGACCGCTCTTGAGAGAAAAATTTACCATATACTCCCGCTTTTGAGAGGTTTTACTCTATAATGTTGTGATTTTTCACAATGAGAACTTTAGAATAAATAGTGTATCTACCAATGGAATTGGTTGTTACTGTATTTAAAAAGCAGGATTTAAATTAATTGTTTTGATACTTTCGTTTGATAGAAAGAAATGAAAAATGACAACATATATTTTCAGTTTTTTGAGATGAAAAAGATAAAAAATTACCCTATCCATTTCTCTAAAATCGAAACCCAATAATATGAAATATTTATATTGTTAGAAAATAATAATTTATTAATAGCGGGGTGCGGGTGTAAAAGATAAATCCCGATGAAATATAGGTGATTCAAAATATTAATTAAAATAAAAAATACTTTTTTATAATATAATAAAAATTAACAATTATTACTTGTGTTTATTTGACTTTTATAATATTTAATCATTTCATTATTAATTTATAATAGAATTTGTTTAATAATGATATGAAAAGACAAAGCAAATTACGTTATTGTTTCTTGACAAAAATATATAACAATAATGACATTTGTAAATGGAACACTTTTTATCAATTATTGTGATTATAATAAAATGTATTATAATTATAGTTTTGTTATACAACAAATATAATCAAAAAATCATATTTTTGTTAATGCTAAAAAAACTATTTTTACTTATCAAAACATAGAAGTTACTTTATTTATAATTTGTGAAAACAATGAATGTTTTAATGAACGTTTTTGTATGATGAACAAATAAATAATTGAAGAAAAAACACATCAAAAATAATATAAAAATCATAAATGCTCATAACATTTAGCTCATTTCCCGTTTTTCTCGACACAATTCATTAATTATTTCAATAAAAATTTTAAAAAATAGCAGAAAAACAAATCCGAAAGTCCGATACGTCGGACTTTGTGTCCGGAGTTTACTAAAAGTGGATTATTTGTGTTATTCTAAATTATTATGTTTGATTATCGTTTGCTTAAATGGTTATTTTTTTAAGTGTTAAAAAAAATATTTTATCTTTAATATATAACTGTAAATAAATCAAAACTAAATTATAATTTAAATTTAACATTAAATCTAATTTTACAAAATTGTTAATTTGCCACAAATAATTATCTTTACAGCCGAATTTCAAATGAACAAACAAACTTGTTTGATTTCATAAGTTATCAAAGTTTTCTCAGTTTGAGTATAAGAATAAACACAACATGAATTAATTACCACTTAACTTAAAGTATTCATTTGCATAAAATATTTTATGCCTCATAACGGGTGAACATTTAGTATTATTTGTATAAATCATTTTCCTCGTTTTATCATAAATAAAAGCATATCTTTCTTCATAGCACATTCGTTGTGAACAACTTTCCAAAACAGGTTTCAAGAAGTCCAATTTTCTTGAGTATATTAACCAATTGTGTAACGACTGGTCATACCCCCATATATCCCATTTATCGAAATTTGTGTATTCAATGAATGTTTGTAAATAACCCAACACTTTATTTGTACCTCCTAAGATAGTTCCCACATTGCTAGCAATTGTATTGTTTTTTCGGTATGCATTCGCCACATCCACTCCTATTGTTTTTTTCATCCAATTGTAGTCCACTTTAAAATTAAAAGTAAAGCAGTTGGTATTATTATTTAAACACTGCATTTGAAGAAGCAAATCGTTCTCAGAAAACGTGGCAAAAATGTCTCCAAATATATAAATGTCCCGAAGGTCTGAAATGAATACTCTGTCGTATAAATGACGACGTGGGTACAACCATTCTTTCCAGGCAAACATTCTTCTTGTTGCAGAGTTTCCTTGTTTGGTTGAATTGGATATTTTCGCATCAAATAATTCTATTGATATTCCATATTTGTCATACATATGTTCAAAGTTTTTAAAAGGTGGAGGTGACATCAATAAAATCTTCTTTGTTGCATGTGAGATAGACGAATTTGCAAGACCCAAAACAAAGTCAATACTTCTGTTTAAACGAAGAAATGATTTATTATCATTGAATGAATATGCAGTGAGCCATAAATCACGTTTGCTGTTTTTTGGATATTGAAAGACTTCTCCACATTTCCCAGAATAATTGAAATTGCGTAGATCTGTATGATAGTTGTGAAACATTTGAATGTCACTTTTATTGGTAAATATGATGGTATCATTTCTTGTTGTTTTATTGGTCAAACCAGATGTTAATAAGAAAGACACACTTATTATGAGAAATATAAATATGAATAAATTGAAGTAAAATACATATAATAACATCAACTTCAATTTGAATTTGAATTCTAATGGATTGGTTCAGTTCATCATTTTTTAAGATTAAAATATTGTATTGAACATGTTAGTTTATACACAAAATATTAAATAATTGTAAAGGGTTTTTATTGGTATTTAAAAAACAACTATTTTATTATATTTTAATAAATTTACAAAGAGAGGTTTATACACATTTATGTATATACACAAATATTTATTTAATTTTAGAATTTGACTAACAATTGTTATATAAGTGTTGTACAGAAATGATGAAGGTTTTTGTTTTTTAACCGCTTTTATTCTCTTTTTAATAGTTGTACATATTAATACTATAACAAAAAGTATATTAAATTATAACTTTAAACGAAGAAGATTTCCATTATGCATATTCAGTATGCACGGTAAACAATACCATATAAATTATTATATTAATATATTTTGAACCAATATAATCGGGTGGAAGCGGTTAAAAAAGGAAGCAATTTTCATACACCTTATATAACAAAAACAAATTATAACTTTTCATTAATGATATCAGATTCGATAATTATTTATCTACATTAATTCGTTTTTAATTATTTTACTTTTATTACTAACCAAAAAAGAGTATTTTTTGTGTAGAATAAAAAATAAAATTAAACTAAAAAAATTTTTTCACAAAATATTTTAATAATTATTGTTTTTTGTATTTAAAATAATTAATATTTATTCAAATTTTTGAGCACAAAAAATCTTTCGAAATGGTTTTTAATATGTAATTATCCATATTGTATACATTCAAACCTTTCAAGAACGGGAATAGTGCTTCGCAGTTTGTGAACTGAAGTTTTTTTCTATTTTTTTTCAAACTGAAAAAAATCACATTCAAGAATTTAATAATTTTTAATAACTTTATCTTCACTTTTGGGATTAATTTATTCAAACAAAATTATTAAAAAACACAATCATAAACTGTAAAACGGAACCAAGTTTGAAAAAAATAATTAAAAAAACCCAAAACTTTTAATTTTTTTTGTTTTTGTCAAAAATCCAAATTGTGATCAAAAATGCATTTTTTGTCAAATTTTGTAAAAATAGTTATTGAAGTAAACTGTGAAAAAAAACAATTGTTATTAATCCCAAGTAAATGGTGTTTTCAATTATTTACACAACAAAGTTATCAACACATTAAAACGTTTAAGTAAATTAATAACGAACATACGTAATTGTTAATATACATGTATAGTTAAATATAGTTTTAAGTTGAATGATGACTGTGAGTGACATTGTTATTCTCAAAATGTTGATCGTAACTTATGTGTTATTGATGTGACATTTTGTTAAAACGAAGAAAAGTCAAATATTATCAATTGTTACTTATTTCATTGTTTAACTAAGTCAATGTTCATAATGATCATTAAATCGCTTATTGTTGATAATTACATGTTAATGAGATATTATATACAATTAAAAATTGTTTTATTTTTTTATTATCACAACATACAACAGTAAACACGTGTATTTTGACAACATCACAACATTTATGATTAATTGAAATATAAGCGTGTATTTATTAATATTTTAGAATAAATTATAAAATATTGTTTTTTGCTACTCTTTTGTTCTAAAAACAGCCTAAAAACGTAATAACTATCAACTGTGTAAACATGTGGAATCTAATTCAATCTTTAAATAATAATACTAAATAAGTAATATCACATTTTACAGCATTTTTATCTTTTGACTTGGAGCTCACAAATACATGCACATGAGATAATATAATCTTTTTTCCGTAGTCTAAGTTTTAATAGTTATGAATTTTTAATCAAATCAAAAAAACAAAAGTTGTTAATTCTTTCATTGAGTTATAAAACCTGAGTATGTAAATACATATGATATAGTTTGTTAATTCAACTTTTTGTGTTGAACTAATTATATTTTTGGGTACGTCATAAATTTGAGTGATCATAAAAATAACGAGAATCATATATTTTTAAACAAAATTTTATATAATTTAATGTTGATATTATATATTCAAATTAAAAACAACAACTCAAATATAAACGAATAATTACAATTTATGATATATTGGTCTTTACTCCTTAAGTTCGGATCATAATAATTAATTATTTGCCAAATTTATAAAGAAAAACCGGTTATAACAAATGTATTGAAGTTGGTGAACATCTTTGTTCTGTTATAAACAAAGAGCCTTAAACAAATATTCAAAAATTAATATTAAATGAATGTCGACATATATAAAAAGTTATATAGAATAAAGAATAATACGTTTTCAATTTATTTGTTTTTGTATCATGTGATGTTTAAATTGCGTTTTAAAGTTTTAAATGTAATATGGTATAAATTGTATAAATTATAATGCGATGGTGATTGTATATATTGATTGTAAATTGTTTGCCTGAACAACCTTTTTATGTTTTTTATGAATTAATTAAACTTGAAGTTATGATGTAAAATATACAAGCCGTGAATAAATCTACAGTCTATATTTAAAGTTTATCATGAACCTTTTAGATTATTACAATATTTCGAGAAGTTGTACAAAAAAATATATCCCAATTGTTTATTTTTTTGCGTTTTACTTAATGTGGTGTTTATATAAAATTATTGCTATTTATTTGTCCCCCAGATAACATTAAAAGACTGCCCCTTATATTCAAACTTTAGATGATTTGTTTAATAATAAAAAATACCAATTATTTGTTTTGGATAATATAAACATTTTTGTTTATTAATTTAATATTTTTTGTTAAACTACTTTATGGTTCAAAATTTTTAGTTCTTTCAATTTTATTATTGTTGTATACACGTTTTCAGTTAATCATATTATAGACAATGTTGATGTAATTAGTTTCAAAAGTGCGATTTCGGTAAATCTATCATATATGGCTCCCATTTATTTTTTCCTAATTGTTGTCTTATATAAAAAAAGCAATTTGATAAACCCCTTTTCAAGTTATTTTCAATAATAATTACGTCTTTTTTCAGGAAAAAAATCAGTTAAAAATCAGTTAAATAACTGCGAAGCACTAGTCTTAAATAATAGGAATTAAAAAAAGTTGGAAAACAAATTAAAATTAAAAATACAGTGCTCATTGGTTTCAAATTGATAATATTTTTTAATAAATCGATTATGTTTTTATATTTATCGACAGTATTTTTTATGGTTTATATTGTATTTAATGAATTATATTACTATTAATGAAATAGATTGTGTTTTTTATAAATTATATTACTTTTAATGAAATAGGCTGTGTTTTTTTATAAATTATATAGCATTTGATGAAATAGACTGTGTTTTTTATAAATTATATGGCATTTAATGAAAGTGATTATATTTGTTATAAATTATATGGCATTTTTCTAATTTATACAACATTTTTAGTAAAATCAATAGTTTTTTTCTAAAATATATAGGATTTTTGATAACTTATATAACTTTTGTTTGAAAATATTTTGCTTTTTTTACAAATTATTGGATATTCCCGAATATTAGGAATAAAAATACACATAATAAGCAAGTTATTATTTGTTAAAAATACTTAATATGTAACTATATTTATACTATTATATAACTAAATTTTAATCTATTCTTATTTAGAACCTCTTCTCAATGAGGATATTTTTTAACATAATTATGTATATTTAAATAACGGGCAAAAAATGATACCATGCAATTGGATTATATCGACAGAAGAGATCCAGGAGCAAGAAACGACTATCATGAAAATGCACCATTATCCATGCAAGGGCAACCTGTACAACCTGTAATGTTGCCCCATCGAGATATCCCACCTCTTCAAAAAAGATCACGGGGTCGGCCCCGAAAATTGGATTCAAAAAAGAAGAAAACAAATACACGACCTTATTCTCGTGTTACAATTGATCAAAGAGATTCTTTGGTTGAACTATGGAGTAAAAATGGTGATAACATGAATGCTTCACGATATTCAGAAATAATGGGATTAAAAAAATAAACATTGAAAAGTATCTTTCAATGTTAAGAAAAGGGATATCAATATATCCAAAAAATCATTATAGAAGACAAAGCCGTACTTTACCTTTTCAAAAATTGGTAGAAAAAGCTATTAAAGAAGACACAACAACAAAAATAACTTCAATTAGAAAAATGATAGCACAAGAAGAAAAATTACGCGAAGAAGAAGATGTTGATGAAATAATTTTGGATATTCCAAAAATATCCAAGATTGCTGTTACTAAAGAGGACATTGATCTTTATGCACCTTCGATATCATCAATTGGAAATTTCATGACTGGTAAAACAGCAACAGGTGAAGAGAGAGAAGTCCCTATTTTTTCTTTCAAAAGAACAAAGACAAGAGGGCCAACAAGCAACACACCAGATAATAAAGAAAAAAGAATTGCAGCAGTAAACGCTCTAAGGGGTTATATAACAGGTGGAGCACGTTGGGTTTGTATAGATGAAACCAGTTGGACTGTAGCATCAACTCCTGCATATGGCTGGTCAGTTAGAGGGAAGGAAGCCTTCATCACAAAATCAAAAGGTGGTCTTCGCCTCACCTCCATATGCGCAGTTGATTGTGACGGACTCTCTTATTGCAATGTGGTTTGTGGAACAAACACATTAAATTCGTTCGAAGACTACTTCCGGTACCTAATTCATGAGTATGATATAAAACAAAGACAATGCGTTTTTGGGTGGATAATTGTGATATTCACAACACTATGAGAAGAATGCTAGATAATACAAATCACACTGTCGTATTTAATGCTGCTAACTCACCAGCACTAAACCCAATTGAAAATATATTTGGGATCTGGAAAAGTAGGGTTGAAAAAATGTGAGGACTTGGAATGGCATCCAAAATTTTCTTGAAAAAATCAGAGATGGTTTTTTTAACTATTAAACCAGAAGAGTGCCAAAGTTGTTTTGAAAATGTTAGGGAAATTGTGTGGCCTCGAGTGTACAACCAAGAAAATATTTAATCAAATGTTTTTAAACAATGTATGGTTAATATAGTTCATTTATTAGTCTATTATAATGATATATATATAATATATAATATATATAATTATATATTCAATAATAAAATATTTGAAATAATTATTGATAAAGTTATATTATAAATTTATTATTTTTATTATGTGTCATAATTGTGAAAATTTGTATTAAAATAAATAATAAAAATAGATTAAAATTTAGTTATATAATAGTATAAATATAGTTACATATTAAGTATTTTTAACAAATAATAACTTGCTTATTATGTGTATTTTTATTCCTAATATTCGGGAATATCCAATAATTTGTAAAAAAAGCAAAATATTTTCAAACAAAAGTTATATAAGTTATCAAAAATCCTATATATTTTAGAAAAAAACTATTGATTTTACTAAAAATGTTGTATAAATTAGAAAAATGCCATATAATTTATAACAAATATAATCACTTTCATTAAATGCCATATAATTTATAAAAAACACAGTCTATTTCATCAAATGCTATATAATTTATAAAAAAACACAGCCTATTTCATTAAAAGTAATATAATTTATAAAAAACACAATCTATTTCATTAATAGTAATATAATTCATTAAATACAATATAAACCATAAAAAATACTGTCGATAAATATAAAAACATAATCGATTTATTAAAAAATATTATCAATTTGAAACCAATGAGCACTGTAGTGTTTTTGGAGCGTTTCCAACAATTTCCCGAAATATTTAAGGTTTAATGGTCCAATTATTTATTATTATTGTTTTAAGACTGAATTTATATAATTACAGATGTTGGACTAAAGTTTCGATGAATACTAAGGTTTCGTTTTATTAATTGAATACTATTTGATAATAATGAACATGGTTTTCAATTATTTTCAAAAAAACGTCCAAATATAACTCTTATATTTAATTTTTACAATAGTATAAAAATTATGAATTAATAGTCGAAACCTTAGTACCACATATGCAATTATCAATCAAAAAAATATTATTAATTATAGTATTTTTAAATAAAATATAAAAACAATTATTAAATATTAAAACCATTTTAACAGAAACTTAAAATTATTAGATTAAATAAGTTAAAAAAATACAAAAGAAGTCTTATTCCATATTAGATTTTGTTTCAGATACACTCCAAAAATAATGTTATTTTAATTGATTTCAATTAATTATTTAGTTTCGAGAAGATACAACCTATTTGTATGTTTTGATTTTGATTGGTCAGGTAACCCACAAATAAGCGACTTTGATTGTATAATTAATGACATATTGTATTCCAATTTAACAATAATGTAATACATATACTTTAATTAATAACAAAACAATAATAAACACAAAAGTTTTCAATTAATTCTATTGTTATAAATTGTTAGTTTTTCAATAACATTTTTAATATCACATCTCGAGATTGGGTCTTGTTCCCAACTATTTTGTATTAGTAATTTTAAATTCTCTGGCACAGTATTTGGTATTGGTAGTCTTTTTCCATTTGACGTGTAATCTGCTATACTCCATGCATATTTAAACTGTTCTTCTTTAAATGAAAATTCCCATAAAAACACTTCAAACATAGTCATTGCAAATGAATAGACGTCTGCTGGCTTTTTATATTTCTTTCGGTTCAACACTTCAGGAGCCATATATGCTGGTGTTCCAATACCTTTAGTGAAAGTCATATTAGTCATCATCATATTAACATTTCTGCTTGTTCCAAAGTCGGTCAACTTAGCATTCACCTTTTCATTTATATCAAGTGAAAATATTAAAATGTTATCCGGTTTAATGTCTCTGTGCAATATCCCATTTGTGTGTAAATATGAAATACCTTTAGCAGCGTCTATCATATATTTAACTCGCAATTTGATATCAATTTCTTTACATGTTTTGTGTTTCATCAAGTCTTGTAAACTCCCATATTGTGCAAATTCGGTGACCATACATATCTTATTTGGTATGAACACGGCGCCATAAAAGTGAACTATATACTCACTTCTAAACTTGTCTAACATACACACCTCACTTTCAAATTCTTTGATAAGTTTGTCGTTGTTATTTACTTGTTTTATTTTCTTAATAGCAATGATATTTCCTCTGTAACTCCCTTTGTAGACAATTCCAAACGATCCTTCCCCAAGTTTCTTGTCTTCTTTCAATTCGTCGTAATCCAATTTAGTCGAGTTTTCTGTTGTGATTTCAATGGCAATTGGGACAGACACAGTCTCGCCATTTTCGATGTTCATGGTGACTATCATCATCTCATCTTGTAATTTCAATGAACAATGTGGTGTTACAAATATTTCAAACTCACACGCTTCACCTTTTTTTAAAGTCACCAATTGCGGCTCTGTGCGAATTGAGTATTTGTCACAATCCCCACGTGTTGTCATTTGGACTTTCAAAACGCCTTTGCCTTTGTTGCCAACACAGAGGAGCTCACGAGACTCTTTTTCGACGGGAATGACTTCACAGACATCATCAAATTTGAGCAACTTTTTGTTGGTTAAAATGTTACCGTCTAACACGCTCATCACTACGTTTGAACGATTCATTTTAAAGACACAGATGTTTTCCATTTTCTTTGTTTTTTCTTGTTTATGAAACACAAGAACTATAATTATTATAATACTAATTATAACAAGTAATAGTATTAGTACTATTACTATTGGAATGCCAACAACAACACCATAATTTGTGGTGTAAATGCAACTCAACATGTCGTCACTCAACTTGTATTTGTCATCACATCTTGAACATTTGTTGTCGGCAGATTCAACACAGTTTTCAATGGTTGTATAATGTGAACAGACACCTGACACAAGTACATTGTCTTTCACACAGTCAGTGCACTCATTGATACCTTTGCATTGTGTACACGTGTCTTGACACTTCACACACAAATTATTGGAGAGATAGTGTCCGCCTTCACATTGCATACAACCAGCTGTTGTTCTGTTTGCACACGAAGTCAACTCGCTTTGTGGCGAACACAACTTGGTGACATTTGATGAGGTGCGATAGAACGCTTCATTACACACAACACAGTTTCCTTCATTTGTGCACGACTTGCATGACTCATCACAATTAATACATGTTGTGCCATCAGATGACCGCATGTACCCCTCCTTACAGACGACACACCCGCGATATGTTGACATCAACACGTCACACACACTGACAAGCGCGTTGATTTCAGTGCAAACGCCGTTGTTGTTTGCATACGAGTAATCGTCGCACTTTGTGCAGAATGTCTGATTTGAACAGTAGACACAGGGGTACTCACACTTCACACACATGCGGTCTGCGAGGTAATACCCACTGAAACACCTCAGACACCCCTTTGTGGTTCTCACTTCACAATGGCTGTCTGTCTGTGTGTCTTCCTTTATAGTTGTCTGTCTAGTGGTCTCATTTGGAAGTGTTTGTGGCACACACGAAATTCCATCAAAGTTGTAATCAGACTCACACTCGACACATTTGGTGTTAAGTGACGAGACAACACCGCAATTAGACAACACGCCAGTCTTTTCTTTACAGCCATCAACATCTTTGTAATAACCACTTTTACATGTGACACACACTTTGTCAAATGAAGTGCAATGAATTGACTGGCTGTCTGTGCACAAACCGTCAACGTTGATGGAGTTGTTACACACAATGCAAATATCTCCATTTTGATTTTCACAATTGGCACTGTTTTGTGAGCATTTTCCTTGTGAGATGTGTTGTTTTGAATCACATTTGATACAATCATTACTTGACATTACAGAACACATCGCATTAGTTGTACACGCGCCATCTATCAACAATTTGTCATCTTGACATTTCAAATCTGTGATAATTCCATTTGAAATGACACACACTTCACTTTCACATTGTTTAATAGTGTTGTAGTTTGTTGTGTGATACCCATTCACTGCAAAGTAACAATACTCGTTGTGTGATATTCCACATTGTTGTTTTGCCTTACCACACAACACGTCATCAACACAATACAAACACTCGGTGCCACTTTCTCTGTTGATTTCATATTTACATTTTGTCGTGTTGGCACAGTTGTTATTCGATGTGATCACATCTGAAATGCAGTTGTCGCAGCCGTGTTGCGAATATGTATCACACTTCTCATGCATAACATTACAAACACCATTTAACAACATCGTTGTTGTATTACATAGGTAACACATTGTATCGATTTGGTTGATACACCCATCCATGTTGGTGTGTGATTGGTGATCATTTGTGTTGAAGTATGTTGTTGTGGTGTATCCCAAATTGCATGCCTTAGAGTCACTTGAAGTGATGTATGGCGCAAAACATGCAGTGCAAATGTGTTGATTGTTGACATAGTCTGCAATCTGACACTTTGGGATGACATTGTACGAGGAGTCACACGTCGTTTCTGTGACTCTGACCATCACAACTTCACATGCAACACAACTGGTGCCAGTTGATATCATGTTGCCTGCACAAGAGAGACATGTTTTCTTTGTTTTAGAACACTTCAGACAGTCTTTGTGAATATCACTACATGGTTGACAATCGGCACTTTCATTCAAATAAAATCCATCTTCACATGATACACAAATACCATCTGATGTCTCGTCTGTGCACAAATCGCAATATCCAGATGAAGCACACGACACACAGCTGTTATCAATTTTCTTGTTGCCAGCTTCGCATGACATGCACGCACCACTTTTTCTGTCACACTTCTTACATTCAGTCGAACACTGCTGGCACTGCATAACACCGCCTTCTGAGTATGTAAGGTCGCCACACAACGTACACACTCCACTGTCAAAGCCATATCCAGCAGCACATGTGAGACATTTTCCATCTGTTGCATTGCAACTTGCACACGACGAGTCACATAACTTACAGGTGGTTTGTCCCTCAACATTTTGGTATGCCATCTCATTACAACTCTGACACATAGAACTCGTGTAATAAGTCCCCTTTGGACATATGGCACACTTCCCAACTACAAAAGCATATCCAACAACACAACTGACACATTTTCCATTCGTTGCATCACACCCATCACAATGACTGTCACATTGTTGACATGATGATGAGCCAACAGTTGAGTAAGTCATCTCTCCACAAATTTTGCACTCAGAAAATCCTTCACCGGCATAGGTACCCGCCTTGCATACGTCACAAATGTTTGTTGTTTGATTTGCCATTGTTCCCGAATTGCACAGTGAGCACACTCCATTCGATAGAATAGCACTACTTGTACAGGCTATACATTTGCCACTTGTTCTCTCACATGGTCCTTGACACAGTACATCACACGTTTTGCAACTTGGTAATCCCGTTGTGTCGGCATAAGTCCCATCTGCACATGTATCACACCGCAAACTTTTTGGTGATGATGAAAATGTTCCAAGTAAACAATACTCACATTTGTTTGCAATGCTGTATGTACCAGCACTGCACACAGAACATGTTGTTGTTGTAATTCCCATACCCGACTCACATGACATGCAATACCCATTTGTCTTATCACAACTCAAACACGTTGAACTGCAACTTTTACACGTTGTGCTTCCTGCCAACGAGTATTGCATGTCTGTACAAGTTACACAACTTCCACCGCTTTGGTACGTTCCAGCCGAGCACGTGTCACATATTTTACCATTCAGAAAATATCCATCATAGCAAGATAAACAGTTTCCATTTGTTTGGTCACACGTTTTGCAACTTGTTGAACATGCTGTACACTTACTTGAACCACTGAGTGAGTAATACCCAGTCGCACACTTTGAACACAACGAAGTTCCACCACTCGAATAATACGATGCGGGACATATTAAACAGTTCTTATTATACAAATCATACGAATAGCCAACATTACACGAAGTGCACTCCCCCGTCGTTATTGAACACACTCCACAACTCGTAGAAACACATTGTACACACGTCGAACTTCCAGTTGTCGAATAAAACCCACTTGGACATTCACTGCAATATTTGCTTCCATTCATTGAATAAGTGCCAGGAATGCAATTTGAACATGTTGTTGATTCAACATTTGAAGTATACGTACCACTGGGACATGGGTCACACGACGAAGATCCTTCTTTTGGTTGATAATATCCATAATTACACACAGTACATCGAGCAGCCCCAGATGAACTTGCAGTTCCAGGAGGACATGGTTGACACAATGTTGGTTGTCCAAATTCAGAATAAGTTCCCGGATAACAATCTATGCATAAAGTTCCAGAATAATATTGTCCGGGTTGACAATTATCGAACGATTTGGTTGCTACTGAAAACAAAGAAAACATGAAAATTAGAACTTTTGCCATGAAATGGTTTTTATTGTTCCATAAATTGTTTAAAACTATTCGAAAATTAAATTGTTATTATTAAATTACATTTAAAGACAATTAATATTTTTATTAATTCAATATCATTTATTTATATTTCATTTAAATTATATCTAATTAATAAATATAATATAATTAATAGTATCATTAAAATTTTAGTTTAATCAGGGCTGCAAACCAGATTCAACTGGTGGCTAGCCCGTGTTAATTTTTAAATATTTTCAGCCAGAATTTGTGTTTGGAACTATTATTTCTAATTCGTTGAATAAATTAATTAGGATTTGTCAGCCAGTAGTGATAAAAAAATGGCTAGCCGCAAAATCGTCCAAACTATACACATTCTAAAATGATGGTAAAAAAGAAAACCATTTAAATAATGAGGAATAGAAAGTATAGTTTCATGTAGTTTTGAAAAGCCATAACAAATCTCCATGTTTTTTTAATAGTTTTAAAACATAGTAAATTAAATTAATGGTAATAGTTTGTTGTTTGTGTCAAACAAAAAATACTTAAGTAATTTATGATAATAAATGATTATTATTTCAGAAAAGAAACACACAAAAAACAAAAAGACAAAAAACAATATGTTATACCATTTAATATTTATGTTTTTAAAAATGTTTATTTCTGTAAAATTGTAATGTATCATAACCATCTTTATTTTGATTAATTTTTATAACATAAATATGAACATTTAATTGTTTGATGTGTTGTGTTTTCATCAACAGACATTACTTGTTTTTTACGTAATAATTATCATTAAAAAGCATTTTGAAGTGTTTCAATTAAATATTCTACAAAATGATGTACTACTTGATAAAATAAAATATATTGTTATTTGACGTGTACTCAAAATACATATTCAAATAAATTACCCAAATCTAACACTTTTTGAATATAAATAATAAAGAAAATGTCATAATATTCAACACTGACAATTTGTTTTAAATAATAATTGATAATTCATAGTGTAACATTAAAAACAAATTTTCAACGACCATTTAAATGTGTTTGGAAAGGGATTATACAAACAACTAATTAAAAATAATATGTATTTTTTAAAAAAAGATATGAATTGTTTTTGTAAGTCAAAACAAATTGTTTAATTTTGTACAAGTCGATCCAAAGTTGTTAACAAGTTGTATTGAATTGTAAATAAAAACGATTATCATGTTTTCATTGTCAAATGTGCTGTTTAGAACACAACGAAATGAACATTAATATAAATATATATACATATTGTATCGTCCAACCTAGTACAGTCATTATTGTCAAGATGACTGGGTTTGGGAAAATGGTTATTGTCAAGAAGACTTTTTGAAAAAAAATTAACTTATAAATAAATTAAAAATAGATCGACAAAATAAATATGTTTTGACCATTTTAATATTAAAACTATAATAAATAAAAATATTTCAAAATGAATAAATTTAAATATTTTTGTGATTTAAAGATTGAATAAACTGAAAAAACACAAAAATAATGAAACCAGACAAAACCATTAAATACAAAAGGGTTTTTCTTGAGAATTGGCAGAGAAAAGAGTTGTTGTCAATTAAAAAAGACAATCCAAATGCTACTGCCAGAATGATTAAAGAAATGTTTCTCCAAAAAATTGGTGTCAATACATCAATAGAAACTGTCAGAAAACTAATTTCGAAATATCAAAACGAAGACTTTGAATTTACCAGAGACACTCAAAAAGTAGAAAAAAAAAGTAAAATGTCCATTGTTGGAAAGTGCTACTGTAAACACTATGATAGAAATGAGAGAATCTAACATACCTGTAACATATCAGCTTATAATGTCTATTGGAGAAAGTTATATAAAACAACATAATTTGGTTGGAATAAAATGTTCTTTGGGTTGGGCACAAGGAGTCTGCAAAAGAAATGGATTTAAAAGTAAACGACTATGCGGAGAATCCGCTTCTGTTGATCTCAAAAATTACACACAAGAAATTGAACACCTTAAAGATGTCATTGCACAGTTTGAAAAGAAAAATATTTGGAATGCAGATGAGACAGGTCTTTATTACAGAGCTTTACCGACAACAACTATGACCAAATGTGAAATAAGTGGAACCAAGAAAAGCAAAGACCGAATAAGTGTAATGGTTTGCTGCTCGTGCATTGGAGAAAAAAGACCTTTACTATTCATAGGATTTTCTGAAAAACCCAAGTGGTTTAATGATAACAAATTTGGAAAATATAAAATACAGTACGCGAGTCAAAAGAATTCTTGGATGACAGTATATTTGTTTCAAAAGTGGATCATCGAGTGGGAAAATGAGCTACGTTTTTTCAATAAAGATAAAATACTATTAATACTTGATAACGCACCTTCTCATAAATTGGTCATGATGTCGGAAAATGTTTTAGAAATTGAGCCAATGGGTTACGAATACATTGGATTTGACGATAAAGTTAAAAAATATATCTACAAAGTAAAACTGGAAAAAATTGTTGTGGAATTTTTGCCTCCTAATACTACGTCTGTATTACAACCATGTGATTCTGGTATAATAGAATGCTTTAAAAAATTATACAGAAAAGAACTGCTGACAAGAGTTTACAACAATTTTGTATTTCCAAAAATTACAATCGGTGAAGCCATTGAAATTGGCTCAACAAAATGGACACAGGAAGTTAGTAGTGTCAGCATTTCAAATTGTTGGAAACACACTAAATTGTTCAAAAAAGATAACGAAATGGAAGTCGATGTGGTTGGAAAGAATTTGATATCTGATGAATATACTACAACTGATTTAAGTGGAGAAAATGATCCACCAGTACTTGATGATAATGACCATTTCGAAAAAACTGAAGAAACGTTCACCCAGTATAATAAAATTGAACACGCTCAAAGGTTAAGAAGTAAACTAGAAACTGAAATGAAAAATTTGCAAATATTGGAAAAAAATACTTTTGCACTCAAAACCAAAATTGGTGCTGATAAGGACGAATTGGACCGTTTGATACGTTCTGATAAAATGTTAGAACTTCTTTATTTATCCGAATAATTAATATTTAAAATTATTTGATTTTTATGTTATAATACCAGTAAATTGATTTTGTCGTGTTTTTTATATTAAAGCTGTTTTTATTAAATAATCGGGTTTTGTATTTTATTGCCAAGAAGACCAAAGTCTAAAATTAGATAATATAAGCAGTCAACTACATAATAAGTCTTCTTGACAATAAGTCTACTAGACAATAATGACTGTAATGTCAATTTATATTTTTTATAATTTTCATTCAATGAAACAACAAACTGTCATATAAATTAATTTGTGTCAAGATTTTAAGTCACTTTATTTATATTTTGGTTCTAATAATTCTAATATTTAAAATGAAAAACATATAAAAACTCCTTTTGTGTTTTATTTGATACACTGATTTGTGTTTAATCAATACAATGAAACAGTGATTACTTTAAGGTTTAAACAAGTTAAATTATATGTCATGTTCTAAAACAAAATGAAATGACAACAATTTTATTTTACTTCAATCCAATGACATTTTCATATTATTTATTAATGCCATTCAATAAAAATATTTTCTCAAAAACTTATTTGTTTTATTTTTCTTTAGTTTTTGGTTTAAATATTAAAATTTTTCTTATTTGTTTTTTCTGGTTATTATTTGTTTTTCAAAACACTTTTGGTCTTATTATTTGAAGGACAGAATAAAGTGTAGTTTTGAGCATATTATTCAAAAACATTCCCAAAACAGCATATTTTTTAATTTTTATGATTATTTTCCTTTAAATTGGGCAAAAAAAATTCTTTTGTGAATAGGATTATTTATTTTATCCAAAAAGATAAAATGCCATTATTTCTTTTTCAAAAAACGATTATTTAATTGAGGTTTGCAGCCCTGAGTTTAATGACATATTTAATTGTTACAATTATTTGAATAACCAACTAGCTTATTATTTAATTAAGAGTTGAAAATTATTTTAACGTTTTTCTTTGTGTAAAATTTTTGAATTTGATACAAAAAATTGTATACTATAATTTATCATTAATTTATAATATATTAATTGTTTTGTGCCAAAATAATTGTTTACTTATCTACATATCTACATATATATGTTTGTCAAACGCATATCCTCTATATATTATTTATGTAAAATTTATTTTTTTTCTGGTTATAGTTATTTTTAATTAATAAATTCATAATTGTTAGTTGTTCTATTTCAAGCCGCTAACAAATTCTATAAATTACTATATTAATATACTATAATTTACTATAACAATTCCAATAAACCTCTAAACTACAAATTTATAATTTTCATATAATTAAATTTACTAATAATTTTAAGGAATAATTCATAAACATAACTTAATATCCAAAAATAAAAAGGTATCGTGTTTGAGCATACATACAGACTGACAAAACTCAAGAAATAATCAAAAAATATTATTTTACTTATTTTTATAAAAAAACATATATAATATAGTATTATCATTACGTCAAAACATATAAATAAGAAATAATAATAATATTAATAATAAATTAATATTAATATTAAAGTTAATATATTTACATTTACATTTCTATGTTTTTTTCGTAACTTTACAACTTAAAGCGTCTAAAAACTAAAATATCTGAATGGATTTTTACTTTGCAAGAATAACACTCAAACAATGTAAGATTTTTATTACATTGAATGGAACACCTCAGCAACAAAAAGATGTTTGGTTGATGTCAAGTGCAGAACTAAAACACACCGCATTTGCAATTAGAGATAAGTTAAATCCTTCTATAAAGACTCTTTCACAATTCAATAGTAAAAAGCTTGAATCGCTCAATCAAAAAAAATAAAAAAATGAGTCTTATTTATTAACAAATGAAGTATTTAAAACGAAAACAAAATTGAGAATTTTATCATCATATGAAATAAAAAAAAATTGTCATGTATGGAAGGTGGAAGTTTGGAAACAAAAATGGATTTAGCAAATACAACAAAAAAAATAAAAACAACAAAAGAAACAAAAGAAACAAAAGAAACAAAAGAAACAAAAGAAACAAAAGAAACAAAAGAAACAAAAGAAACAAAGCTTAAAAAATATAACGAAATTGAAAACATGAAAATACTTGATGAGCTTAGAAAAGCACAAAAAGAAAGAATGTTAAATGATGAAGAACTGAATTTTGAAAGATCTCAGCGTTTCAATACCTTTGATCAAAAACAAGATAAACATGTTATTCCGTGTGAAATTGCCATAAATTCTATAGACAGAGAAGTGGAAGAATTTTATCTTGGCGAGATGAATGTCGAGTGTCAGTATTGTAAAGCGTTGCATTTTAAATGTGAAGCATCTAAAAACAAAAATGTTAAATTTGCTCCTTTTAATGCATGTTGTCATCACGGAAAAATAAAACCGCATGACATGAAACCACCAGAGCTCATTGATGATCTTCTTAATGTAGTTAATGTTAAACATCAAAATTTTAAGCAACACATCAGAGCTTTCAATTCTGCAATATCATTTGCTTCTTTTGGTGCACATGTGAAAGAACAAGGTCATATGAGCAACTTTGTTATACAAGGTTCTGTCTACCACAAAGTTGCCAATGCTGAACCTATAGGAGAAGAACCACGAGGGTTTGGACAATTATACTTCATCGAAGCAGATCAGGCTGTTAAAGAAAGGGCAGATGGTAAGTATACATCTTCATGTGACAAAGAAACACTACAATTACTTGATACATACATAAGGCAAAACAACGCCATAGCAACTGTGTATCGAAGAATGAAAATTGTTGCTGATGATAATCCAGACAACGATGACATTGGAATGGTTTTCTTTAAAGATGATACAAAAGATAAAAGGAGGTACAATTTGCCAACAACATCGGAAGTTGGCGCAGTTTTTAAAAGTGATGATGAAGAAAATGCCTTTCCGTTTAAACGTGATATTGTAGTATATAAAAAAGTACATGGAACTCACAAAGACCAAATGGTTAATGTATCATTATTAAGTAGAATGCTTGAGCCATTCTGTTATGCACTTATTTATCCCAAAGGCCAAATGGGTTGGCAACAAGAAGCAAAAAAGACCTTCCTGATAACTCAACCACAAAAAGAGATAAAGTAACATTGCTTCAGTATTACGCATCTCTATTTTCTGTTAGAAATGACAAAAATCCTGTACTCCATATGTACAATCTCACTCAACAATTTATGGTTGATGCATATGCAAGAGTTGAATCTGCGACTTTGAATTATTACCAAACACACCAACACGAATTGAGGTCAATGAGTTATAATGGAGTGAGAGACCAAATTGTTAAAGATCCAAATAAAAATACAAAAGCAAAAGGTCAAAAAGTAATACTCCCAGCTACTTACTCCAATTCTCCAAGAAATCTCGGCCAAAAATGTGCAGATGCAATGGCTATTTTCGCAAAATTTGGTCCTCCGGATTTGTTCATAACATTCACAGCAAATCCAAACTGGAGAGAGATTAAAGAAAATCTTGAAAAAGACGAAGTGGCAATTGATCGTCCAGACTTGGTTACAAGAGTGTTTAAATTAAAACTCGACCAACTAATAAAAGAAATCACAAAATGGGAAATATTTGGGAATGTCATTGCTTGGGTTTATCGTATAGAATTTCAAAAGAGGGGGTTACCTCATGCTCATATTTTAATAGTTTTGGATTTTAAATCAAAATTAAAGACGGTGGATTGTATTGACAGAGTTATCTGTGCTGAATTTACTGATAACGAAGAAGTGAAAAATTTAGTGAAAAAGCATATGGTACATGGTCCATGTGGAGATTACAATAAAAATGCAGTTTGTATGGAAAACGATAAATGTATTAAATATTTCCCTAAACCATTATGTGATGAGACAACACTTATTAATGGTTACCCAATATATAGAAGAAGGCAAAGTTCTACTGTTAAAATTGGTAAATACCAATTGGATAACTCTTGGGTTGTACCATTCAACCCATACCTTTTGAAACGATTTAGAGCACATATTAATGTTGAGTGCTGCTCAGGAGTGGAGAGTATTAAATATATATAAGTATGTGTACAAAGGATGTGATGCTGCAGTGATTGGGTTGATGGATAAAACTAATAGCGAAATTAAACAGTATATTGATGGAAGGTATTTGGGATCAAGTGAAGCCTGTTGGAGATTATTTGAATTTGATTTAAATGGTCGATCTCATTTCGTTGAAAGACTTCCTGTTCACTTAGAAGGTGAAGAAATAGTGTATTTCAAAAATGGAAGAAAATTAAAAGAAATAGAAAAACATCCCACAAAGCTCATTGGTTGGTTTGAACTAAACGCTAATGATGAGTTTGCAAGGAATCTTTTCTATTTCGAAATTCCTCTTTTTTACGTTTGGAAAAATTGGAAATGGCAACCAAGAAAAAGAAAAAGTTTCTCCACCGTTTCCAGAATGTACATAGTTTCAGCGAAAGACATACAAAGGTTCTGCTTAAGACTTCTTCTTAATCACATCAAATGTGCAACAAGTTTTAAAATGCTTAGAACTGTAAATGGTCATGAATATGAAACATATGAAGACGCATGTGATGCGCTTGGGCTCATCTGTGATGAAAATGAATGGGATGATTGCTTTAATGAAGCAGTTAAAACTCAAATGCCCGACAAGCTTCGTGAACTATTTGTGTTTATATGTACTTGCAACGAATATATGAAGTTTAAGAACCTGTGGATGAAGTATAAAAAATATCTTATAATGGATAAATATCAAAAGGCGTGTCAGAAGAGAAAGCTGAGATTGAAACACTTTTGATTATGGATAATATGTTAAAAGAAAATGGGTTTTCTTTGGGTGATTTTGGCATCACGTATGCTCATATGGAAGTTGAATGTGAATTGCCTGATGCGGATATTGGTCCTTCTCCAAATGAAATAAAAAGAAGAATAGAAAGTCTTAACCCACAACAAAGAGCGGCTTTTAATAAAATAAGTTTTGCTCTTGAGTTTGAAGAATCACCAAATAGGTGTTTTTTCATCGATGGTCCTGGTGGGTCTGGAAAGACTTATTTGTATAACACTATTATTGACTGGGCCATCGAAAATGGCAAATTTGTAAAGATATATGCATTAAGTGGAATTGCATCTACACTCCTCAAGGGTGGTCGAACTCTTCATAGTTCATTCAAGCTTCCGCTTAATTTTAATATAAATAGTAAATGTAATGTTGATGAGAACAGCAAAGAGGGTAGAATGTTTAGAAATGTTGATTTAATTCTAATTGATGAAATATCCATGGTGCCAAAAAGAATGCTTCAATGTATAGATACATTTTTGAGAAATGTTGGTAATAAAAAACTACCATTTGGAGGAAAAGTTGTGATAGTTGGTGGAGATTTTAGACAAACACTTCCAGTTGTTCCACATGGTAGTAAAAACGATATCGTTAAAACATGTGTGAAAATGGCACCTGTATGGAGACGTTTTGAAAAGCTTGAATTAAGAGAAAACATGAGAAGTGTCGGACAAAAAGAATTCAACCATTGGCTTTTGGAAGTGGGGAATGGTAATAGTGATTAGTTGAAATTCCCAAAAATATGCAATTTTTCGATCTTATTAAAGACGTTTTTGGTGACAACATAAATGATCTCGGCGACGAAGAAAAAGCTTCACGTGTTATTCTTTTGCCTACTAATAACAGAGCACTTGATGTCAACACCAAAATAATTAAGAAATTATCTACTCAACAAAAATCGTATGACTCAGATGACTCGGTTGGTAATGGAGAGAATAATATATACCTTCCTGAGTACCTCCATATGTTTTGTCCTTCAGGTACACCGCCTCATCATTTAGTGTTGAAAGTTGGAACGATTGTCATTCTTCTCAGGAATTTGAACGTGTCGCTTGGATTGTGTAATGGAACACCTTTAATTGTAACAGAGTTGCAATTACATTCGATTGTTGCTAAAAATATACAAACTGGAAGGTTGGTTATTATACCAAAAATAGTTTTTACTCCGAGTGATAAAACTCTTTCATTTCATTTAAGACGTGTCCAGTTTCCAGTTATACCCGCATTTGCAATGACAATAAACAAGTCACAAGGCCAGTCTTTTATGCATGTGGGTATCGACTTGACATATCAAGTATTCTCTCGTGGTCAATTGTATGTGGCTCTCTCAAGGAGTAAGGATAAAAATAACATTAAAATTAAAATGCCAGAAGAAAAATGTAAAAAGGTTAATTGTGTTTAAAATGTTGTTTATAAAGAAGTTTTTTAACAAAAAATTGGTTTAAAATGTTTTACATTAATATTTTTTGTTTAAATAAACATTATTAATAATAATTAAACAAAAAACAAATGTTAAAATAGATGTAACGAAGAAGCGTTCGCATAAATATACAACATAACTTATAATTAATAATAGAGTAAGTTGTAAAACGTTGTCCCAGTCGCCAACGTTGTCCCGCTTAGAATATTCTCTTTTGTGTGGAATCATTCTACGATATATTCAATAACCGTCATTGTAAAAACAACAAAAATGTTTTTAATTTTGTTTTTATTTTAAATTATTTTTTTTTCGAAACATTACAAAAACTTAGAAAATAATCATTAACTTATTTAGTTCTCTTTTCCTTCTTTTCAGAAGAGCAATCCAAAAACCCCTTTAAAATGACGCACATAAGAAATGGGTCAGTCAAGTGTGTGTAGTCACTTCAAACACTTTTAGTAGAATTAACATGCATGTCATAATAAGTTAGACGAACTGAATGTTAGTTAAACTGAATGTTTCAAACACACAAAATGAAAAAATAAACATTTGGATGTTAATGTGCATAAAACAAACCTCTAGCACCATAGTTGCAACGAATATTGAAGAAATGTATATACCTGAAGAGCGCAATTCCTATAACGTAAGTCAATGGTTGATTCGATATTAAACAGACCTTGTATTTTTTATCTGAAGAATCAGTTAAACCCTTAGAGTTTTTTTTAGGTTAATTATAAGTATAGTTTTAAAGTTATAATAATATAGATTATATTATGTGTAATTATTTAACTATAAAACTATACTACCATATACAATAATTAACATATAAAATAAATTAACACATTTTAACTAACGAAAAACTACTTTGAATAATCATCATAAAATTATAAAAAAAGAGTTTTTAATTATCTTTTACTCGTTGATTTTTCAAACTAAAGAGCAAACAAAATATCACTCGTAAACAATTGTTTTGTTGAACTGGAGCAATTTAACTCTTTTCCTTTTAAACAAAATCATTCCACACTTGGTTTCTAATTGCGAGTTGGCACAATCTCTTGCGTTTTTTCTTAAAGTTTTGTATATTTCCTTTTTGACATTGTCGATATTATCGCCTTCTTCATTTGACATCTCATTCATACATCTGTCAATTTCTTGCTGCTCGAAAAAGCAATTCAGCTTCGTGCATGAAGATGGCACCACTTCACATACTGTACTCAAGTTTTGAAGTAGTCTCGGTACTAACCCGCATGCAATAAAGGAAGACACCACATTCTTTGATGTGGTCACTCTTTCCCACGAATGACAATCGACATAATTTGTACAGATATATAGGAAAGGTGACCGTATGTGTCATTCATCAACGATTTATCAGTTGTACATGCCCGTTTCTGATTTCCAAATATCCCCACATCACACATTTGCAACAAATGAGATGAGTGTGGGGGGAGTAGTATTATTTTGACGTTATTCTCTGTCAACATTTCTACAGCGCCTACTCCAAGATGAGAACCGTAACCATCCATTACAAGAATTGACATACCGCTATAACCATGTTTTCTTCTTTTTTCAAGCAATTCGGGAATAAAAACACTTCGGATCCACTCTTCAAATAATTGATTTGTCATGAACGCTTTTTTTGTGTACTTCAGGCACGCTTTATTGTTTGTCAAACCCAATTCTAAAAGCTCCTTTTCAACACTTTCTGTTGGTATAATGAAAAAAGGTTTCAGTGCTGTGCCATCCATACAAATTGCTGCCATCAATGTTG
>NW_004440449.1:78280-92082 GCF_000330505.1 Entamoeba invadens IP1
ATAAAATAAGAGAACTGTCTAAATTCGTGTATAGATAATTTGAAAGGTTGTTATAGTCATAATAACTCTGTTTAATGTTGCTCATCAAAGTATTTTCTAATTCTTTCAATCTCGAAAGTGATTGATCAAGCTTCACAACAGAGACTTCTTTGCATTGTTCTACGATGGACTTGATTTTTAAAAAATCAACACCATCAAAATTGATGTTTATTGCTCTTGAAAAAACATGCACTGGAAGTGAACTATGACTTTGAGTTGTCGTTGATGTCGAGTTCGACATAATATTGTTTGTTTTTTAATTTCTAGTTTTACAATTGTTCAAAAAAATCTCAGAAAAAAAAATAAAATGTTTAAAGTTTTTATTTAAATGGTGTTTTTGATTTTTGCTTTTTGGATAAAATTATTTTAATTTGTAATGATATATGTCTTAAAATCGGGATCATTTAAACATATTATTAATAATGGTAAACAAAAATTAATTTTGTTTAATCGACAAAAATGCATAGAATGTTCTAATTTTTATTCAAATAAGACTAAAAGAACGACGTTGGCGACTGGGACAACGTTTTACAACTTACTCTAATCAGAAAGGATGAGATTTTTTTTACAATTTTCTAAATGGTGTTAAAGACCCGATAATTATTTATCGGGTTTGAAAGTGCTTGTATTTATTTATTTCAGTTGTACGTTATTCTTGCGCTTCTTAATAGTATTTTATTAATAAGCAATATACTATAAATATAATTGTTTTTACTAATCTTAATAATAAAATGTGATGATTTTTCAATACAAACGATAGTTAATTTTTACTAACTATCGTTTTATTCAAGTTTAGTTCCTTAAAAAAAGATAAAATTTTAAATAAATTATCTCTTTTTTTTGATGAATTAATTATTGTTTTAAATAGTAATTGTATAAACAGACAGACAAACAAGTTTTTGAAATTAAAAAAAGAAGTTAAATAATAAAATAATTAAAAATTAGAAAAGAGTATTTAAATGAGATTAAATTTACTAATAAGAAATAAAAAGGTATTAGAAGTAATGGTATTATAATGAAAACTTTTATATACTTTAATGTGTTATACGTTTAACATATATATCATATTTCGATAAGGTGTGATAAAAACATAAAAACATTAACGGTTGAAAATAATAGAGGTCTTGATAAATAATTAATAAAAAGTGTAAGATAGGTATATCAAATCGATAATAAACAAAAACAATTGTAGAACAAACACAAAAATTTTAGAAAGACAACACCAAAGATATAAAGAAGTTGTTGAATGTTATTTTTGCGTGCAGACTAAGATACCGAGTCTATAATACAAACGGATTGTGTTTGGTTTAACAAGCCAAACAATATATGATAAATGATTTTGTACAAAAAACACACATTATGTAAATTAGAATGAATGTTTAAAATAAGTTGATGTGTATATGTAATGTAAGTGACAAGCATTTTATAAAAAAAAGATATTTAAAAATGGATTAACTACACGTATCGGCGATAGATTGTAACATGTACATCAAGATAATAACAACTTTATATCAAATAATAGTTAATTATTAATATTGACCAGTAATAAAGTTGTGTAAATAAACACCAGAACAACAAAAAAGTGTTAAATATTTACCTGTGTCATGTAAATAAAAATACATATAATTTTTATTCATTATGATGAGTGTCTCTATCTTATTATGTACTATTGAAAACATATTTTATCACCTGGTATTTAAAGTGAAAACTGTTATTATAATTATAATTTAAAAATAATAAAAGTTGATTCTTTTTTTAATAAAATGAAAATAATTAAAAAGAGGAATGTGACGAAAAAGCATTTTTATTGATACAAATAACAAAGTTATGAATTAATATTTGGACTAAAATGATGTTGTTGACCCGATAATTATTATCGGGTTTTAAGTGCTTGTTTATATTGGTTTATCAAAGATTTTTTTAAAAATTATGATAAAGTTTTCTTTGTCTTTGAATTATTATTTTTACAAAAAATTATTTTTATGTTTTTTCAATTTTTCTCATATAAATTGACAAAAAAATTGAATTATAATTAGTTTATAATAAAATTTTTTAATTGTATAAATTTAATATAATAACTTAATCAACACTTCATTGAATAATTCATGAAAAATTTTTTAAACATACAATAACATTGTCAAACTCAAGAATTAAAATAGGAACTCAAATATCTAAAAATGATTGAAACGAAAATATTACTTTTAGGTGACGGCGGAGTTGGAAAGACTTCAATTGCGATTCGTTTTATTTGTGATAGATTTATAGAAGTTTACGATCCTACAAATGACGACCCATACACAAAACGTGTAACAGTCGACGATGAAACTTATTCATTGGAATTAATTGACGTTGCTGGATCCGAAGAGTATGCTGTGTATAGAAATGATAAGATTTGTATAAGCGACGGGTTTCTTGTTGTATATTCTATAACGGATTCATCTTCTTTTGATAATATAAAATATTTTATTGAAACAATCTACAGAATTTTAGATAAAGAATTGTGTGAAGATATTCCCATAGTATTGTATGGTAATAAATGCGATTTGGAATTAAATAGAGATATCACAACAGAAGAAGGAAAAACGCTTGCTGAAAAATTGAACGTTTTATTTTTCGAAGGGTCTGCAAAAAATAATATCAACATTGAAGAAGTTATTTATGACCTTTTGAGAGAAATATATAAACAGAAAACTGAAATTAAAAACAAGACTAAGTCACAAAATGATATACATTTGAACACTAAAAATAAGCCATGTATTATGTGTTGATATTTTTTATTTTTTTATTTTTTTAATATTTATTTGCAAGCAATAATAAAATTTGTAAATGTTATGAGAAATAGTAATAATATATTGAATTACAATTTAACGAAATAACTAATTAACACAGAATGCAATCTTTATTATCGTGCTTTTTAGTGTTCATACAAGTATAAAGATACTCATAACTTATCTTTTTGGCCTTTTCAAAAACCATATTGACATTGATATCATTTATAGTTGAACATTCTATGTAGCCCATTGCTCCTATATCTTTAGCCATTTGAAGGCCTTGTTCTGTTGTTATTCTTTGATAAATACCTTGAGGAAAATCACTTTCAATATTTCCATTTGATTCTCTCAAATCACTTTTGAAGCCAATTAATAATATTGGAGTGTTTGGGTTATATTGTTTTATTTCCGGCAACCAAAGTGTTTTGAGACTTTTATATGAGTCCATATAAACAAGTGAGAAACATAGGACAAAACACGAAGTATTATAATAACTCAACGGTCTCATTGGAGGGTAATCTTCTTGTCCACCAGTATCCCACAATTCCATGTCAATTTGAATATTGTTGTAAGTCACATTGATAGTGTAGTTATCAAATACAGTGGGTGTATATTCATAAGGAAATTCACCAGTTGTGTACTTGATGAGAAGACTAGTTTTGCCAACAGAACTATCTCCATTAAAAAGCAACTTTATTTTTTGTTGTACCATTTGTAATTTCACAGTTTTTATAAAATAATTTAAACTAAGTTTTCCCGTTTTTAAAAATAAAAAAATAAAATTTGAGTTTGTTGTTAAATGTTGGTATAGGTCAATAACACAGTTTTTCATGTATTTGTAGTAATTAGACATCTGGTTCGTTAATAGGAAACCAACATTGACCACCATCACCCAAACTGAAATATTATATTTGCTGCGAATGTTTTTTAAAATAACCCACATTTCAACAACTTTTCGTTCATCTCTAATGTCACCCATTTTCTTTTTGTACTATGTGGACGCGGAATTTATTACTACCCAATTTTAAATAAATTATTAACCATAAACAAAGTTAATTAATTAAATAAAACAATCACATTAAGGTCAATCTTCTTTATGTTTAACTTTGTGTTGTGTAAGTGTTTTATTTATAAATATAATAATTAGAGTTGGAAGAAAAAATCCGGCTCGATAAGGAATGAAAATAATTACAAATAAAAAACTATTTTATTTTAGTTTTAGAGTTTTTTACAAACAAATTTTTTTATGTAAAAAAATTGTTTTTTTGTATAAAAAAATGTTTTTTATTCGTTTAGTTTAAATTGATTTTATTTACTATTTTTCCTTATCGAGCAGGATTTTTTTTCGACTCTAATAAGTCTTTGCCAAAATTTAACAAACCTTAATGTTTGGCAAAATTTGAGAAAGACGGAAATTTGCAAAATTATAATTGTAGTGAAGAAATTATATTTTTTAGTTAAATTAATTTATATATATCGATTCCCTTATTTGTAAATAAAAATATATTTTAATTTAAACATAATAAAATAATATATTATTTGATATTTTTTTTCAATTGTTACGACTTTATGGGAATTAACAAAAAATTATTAAAAATATCTTAACCATATTTGTAAAAT
The DNA here is from genome assembly GCF_000330505.1 of Entamoeba invadens IP1. NCBI lineage: Eukaryota > Evosea > Mastigamoebida > Endamoebidae > Entamoeba > Entamoeba invadens. Next base: position 82,711 of record NW_004440449.1, read on the forward strand.
GCCGTAACAAAAAATGAACAATTTATAATGAATAAAAAACATAAAAGCACTTATTTTGAATTATTTAAATTAAAATATGTTATTTTTTATTAAACCACTTTTTGACTTTGTTTGTTTGTTTAAGTATTTGATGATTTACATTATAAGTTGAATTGTTTCTGTGTTATTTGATAATTGATTGTTTAATTGATTGTTGTCAATCAAAACAACATTTCATTATTTTTATTGTTAACATCTTTAAATATACAACAGATGTTGTATTTGAACCTTGGACTTTTACAATAATCAATTTTAATATTTTATGTGCATGTACATGTAAGCCTTAAGTCATAACATAAAATTTTTGTAAATTGTTGTCTCAGTCTTAGTGTTATCATTTGAAGTTTAATTTGATTTCACATGTTTACATACTCAAAAGATACCTCTTATAATTTTTTAGGCGGTTTTTGAATAAAAACATTATGATTAACTATGAAACATTATACACTAACTGTTGTTATTTAATAATTGAAAATTAATATTTGATAAATGCCTCCATTTAAATTGATCATCATAGTTGTAATGTTATAGAAACACTTGTGTTTACTATTATGTGTTGTAATTTGAAAAACAATAAAACTATTGTTAATAAAAAAACAATTATATATAATATCTCGCTTATATGTGGTTATCAACAAATAGCTTTTGGATGATAATTGTGAAAATCAACTTAATTACACTATTAAACAATTGTTTATATTTGATTTTTCTTTGTTTCAACAAAATGATAAAACAAATTACACAAAATAATAATCAATATTTGAGAATAATAATGTCATTAACAGTCATTATTCAACAGGAAATTATTTTGTATGTACAATAAAGTATATTAGTTATCGATAATTAAAAATTAATTTGAACGTTTAATTGTGTTGATAACTTTGTTATGTGAATAACCGAAAACATTGTTTTCTTATGAAGTTAACAAAGTACAATTCAACTCTTGTTCTTAACAACCTTTAAAATGTTTTATTAAACCATTTTATGTTGAGTTTTAAACAAAAAATGATGTCAAACTTTTAGACGAATGAAAATATTTTTTATATTTTATATACACATATTTGTGAGCCAAAATAAATATTTAAAATATTGTAAATCGTAATATTGTTTTAATCTTAGTGTTATCATTTTAAGTTCTAATTCGATGTTACAAGTTACACATTAAATAGATACCATGTTTTATTTATTGTACTGTTTTTAAATGAATTATTTTGATCAATAGTGATATCTTTTATAGTAACTATTGTTATTGAATTATTGATAATTGATAATTGATCATCAATAGGTGACTACTTAAATTATTAAGTTTATAATGTGGTGTTATTGAAATATACAGTGAGGATAAAAAAACCGCTTCCTATCGATTTAATAGTTATAAATAATAACATTATAATATAAAGTATGATACAAATTACCACCTAGGACAGAAAAAGTCTCCACGAAACATATTCAGCCTTCATGGTAAACAATACTATACATTTTATTTTATTAATATTATTAAAATCTATAAAATCAAGTGGAAGCGGTTAAAAAGACCGCTTCCGTTTTTTAGCCCCCTTGTAGTCGTAAATAATTGTGTGTTGTAATAGAAAAAAAGATAAAACGACATTTTAAAATAATCAATTGTATATAATGTTTGTTTAAATGAAATTACCAACAAAAAGTAGTTGAATGAAACTTTTTATATTGATAATTTTTGATGTGATGACAAATATTTCTTCTTTTTTACCATATTCAGTGTTGCTTTTTTAGTGTTAAGTTGCTTTAGTATTTTTGATAATTATAAAAATTATAATGTGTGGTTATTTTTCTAATCATGAAATAGTTTTCAAATAATTTAAAATAATTAAAAGAAATAGTAAATGATATTGAGGTATGTAATAATTTGGCAAATTTTCAGGTTTGTAATATTTTGGCAAAGACTTTTAATAAAATATTTAAATAAATTAAAACTAATATAGATTTTTTAATGTTTTTGGTTTAAAAATATCAAACTATTTAATAATATATTTTATTTAAATTTTAACTATAAAGTTTAACATAAGGCAAAGTGTAGTTTTATTTTTAAATAAAATCAAATATTATGCATTTTATTGTTGTTACTCATTTCTAAAAAATTAATTTAAAAAAGTTTTGAAATAAATTTATTCAACACACTCAAAAAAAACTTATTAATAAAATGGGAAGTGTTGTTTCAAATGAAGTTTGTCCAGAAAGTGTAATAACAGAAGGAGACAAAAGCACTTATTTAATATCCAAATTGAAAGAATGGAGTTCGTGCCAAGAAATGAATATCATATACGACAGTGACCTTCAATTTCTTCAAGGAGATGACTGTATTTTTTGTGAAATGGTTCTTAATAAAGAGAACTTATATTACATCATTATCACAGCAAACGATTATGTTGTGTGTGGCTTTGTGAAGTTAAAAATATTTGAAAAAGAAGAGAACCATGTATTGGGTTCAGACCTATTTTTAGCTTCACTGGTAAATTCAAATGGGACGATAAACGCAAAACAATACATTGGAAAAATGATGCGTTTTTTGAACTTGGAAATAATTTAGACTGTAATGTTTTCCATTTTGGGGAATATGATATGACTCTAATCAGAGAAACTGATTTAAAACAACCAAAATTTGGTGCTTATACATGTGAAACTCGCTATTTCAACTTTGGTAAAGACACAACGGGATTGAACGAAAACGAATATTTGAAGGCCAAAAGACTCATGGTTGTTCAAATGTGTTAATTTAACCAATTAAAATATTTTTATTTTTTGAAATTTGTTTTTTCCGTTATCATATTAGAAACATTTTTTGTTACATTCATTATTTGATTTTTGTTTTAAAACAACAATAAAATTGGAAAAATAAAAAAATAAAATAACAATTTAGAACTGCTTTAAATGGTGCAATATGCCACATACTAACGTTGGCACACAGTGCACACTTTATATCTTGTGTCACAAATTTGACATTTGAAGTCATTAGATGTCTTCGGGAAATGCCCCGTTTTGCAGACACTACACTTTCTCTCTTCATCGCTTGGACATTGGTATCAAACTGTCCACATGTGATGCAGCTCTGTGATGGCGATGCAAACAACACATCCTCGTATACATGACGGGTAGTTTCCAATTTTTTCAACTATGGGCACACGTTAAATTACACAAGTACCATTAATATGAAAAGGGAATTCTGTGTTGACTACAGTATCCACACCAAATAAGATAGAGGCTAGTATAGATAGAAAAAATATTCACACAGTTGTTATAAAATATAGTAAAATAAACCAAATAACATTTTTGAATTTATTATTCAATGATATTAATTTTACAATAAAAACAAAACATAAAAATATAATTTTTTAATAGGAAAATTGTTAAAGCAAAGTCGAACTAAGTTTGTTTTTTATTGCATGTTTTAATATGTAAGTTGTCACTAAGTTGAATGAAAACACTGCGTATAGAAAAGTAAAAATATTTAGCTTAAAGCGTGAAGCCAAAAAAAGATCTCGAAAATTATTTGTATGTAAATTAATACAATATTACTGATTTGGTGAAACAAGTTCCAGAATATACAGTTTTTAATGTCAATGTTTAAAATAAATACACTGTTGTTGTTTTAAATAATACCAAAGACGAATAATAACAAAAATGCAAGTGATAAGAAGATTTGAACTCGGAGACATTCTATGAAAAACTTACAAAGTAGTATTGCTAAATCGGAATTAAAGAATGGTTTAATGATTCTGATGAAAACATATTGTTTTCAATAATGAACACTAAACTTTATGAAAATGCTGATCAGAAAAAACAAACTTGAGGTGAGTATTGAGAAAGAAACAAACGAATAGAAATGACAATCTCACCAAAGTTAAATTTGTTGTTGATACTTAAATGAAAGAAGCTAAAAAGATGCCCTTAACAAAGAAGTTGACGTTTCGAATGATATTTAAAATTTAATACAAAATAATTAAAATTTGCTGAACTTGATAAATTTAAAAGGAATGGATTATGTTAAATCTTGATGTACATTTATTTAAGTTGTGACGACGTGGCAAATTACACAAAAGACACATTGTGTAAATAAATTGTAAATGTTTGAAATAAAACAAAAAAAGCGACAAATAAGTCAGTTAAGTTGGAAGACAACAAAACTCATTGGTGTAAATTCGCCATAATTTGTCAACTTGTTTTGTATGGCGCTGTAAGTGGGTTGGTTGCAATAACTCCCTGCTTCATAGTTTTTCTTCACATTTATATCACAACCAATACCAGCACCAAATACAAAGAGATTAGGACTATATCCAGAATCTAGCCAAAATTCGATATTTTTGAAAAATTCCAAGTTTTGTACAATGTCTTGTGTGTATAGTACAGTACTTATAATACTATTATTTTATAATAAAAAATACCACTAACTCAAACTAAACATTTAATTGTATAATTCTACTCAAATTCCATTTTAAACGGAAATTTACAGAAGCTCAATTAATCCCAATCGCCATTGATCAGAATGATAAAGATGACGAAGTAAAAGATAATAAACCCCATGCACACAAGCAAAACAAGTAGTGAAATGATAAAGAAGACAAGCGACAACACCGCAAACGTTTTCGCGGAGGAGTCGGTCGAATTTTTGAATCTGCAATACCCCGCTATCCAAATGCAGAAACAGATGAATCCCAGTGCAAAGTACAGTATTGATGTCGATGAGTCGTTCATATCACCTTGTGACACTTTAGACGCAGTCGGTTGATAGGTTGGGACATAAACTGATGGTTGTTGATATTGTTGTGTATTTTGTTGTTGGTATTGTGGAGGGGGTTGATATTGCGGTATGTATTGTGGGACGTTTTGATGTGGATTGGCTTGATATTCTTGTGTTGGTGGGACTCCGTGTTCATCAAGATTTTGGTATTCCATCACTTCCTTTGGAAATTAAGTTCTTACTTCTTATTGCAAGTTAAAACTTTAATATAGTTTTTTTAAAAAAGAATAGTTCATATCTCAATAAAAGTAAATCAATCAATAATACTTGAGTTTCTAATTTCCTTTTTGATTTTTGAATGGACGTTCTTGGTATACTATTTTGTATGGTTTTTTATTAATAAAATAATCCATATAAATGTATTAATTTTATTATACCAAATCAAAACGTCATATAAATAATTAAATGGTTAAAAAATAATTATTTTAACTATACTTTATTACTATTATTGAAATAATCATTTTTATTAGATAGTATAATATATTTAAATTAAAAGTAGTAATAAAATTGATACTGTTTTATTATTTTTTCATTTTTCTGACTTTTTTTGCCTTTTTATTCCTGACTTTTTCTTTTAATTTTTTTCCTTTTTTTTCATTTCGACTTCCAATTTCCAGACATTTTTCCATGTATTTTTACTTACCTTAATTCTCTTTCCGCCCTTTAAAACCTCAATTTTTGCGTCACTAATTTCAAGATTTTCGATATTTCCACACACAAAAATTGAATAGTTGCCAATCATCACAAACACTTCTTTAACGTCACCACACTTCACTGAGAGATTTTTTCCAAATTTTGTTTTCCATGATTTTGAGTTTTTAAGATTAAAAATAGTTCAGTCGAAACTTGAAGCAATTTCTCGAATTTACAATGCGTTGTTTCTGTAGATGAAACTCTCGAAGAATGAGACTCATTTCTTTGTTTTTAGAGACAAAAATTATTACTTTTAAAATCAAGTGGAAACCGTTAAAAAACGAAATTAATTTTTTATCATTTTATATTTTGAGAAATTTCGTATTTTAAAAATATTACCAAATTTGATTATATTATTAATTAACAGTCAGGTAATATTATGTTATAATATTACCTGACTGTTCATTGTGTCGAAGTAGTTAAAAACTTATGTGTTGCCACATGAGAGCACAATGTGTTGTTCCAATAGATGACTTTATTTTCGACTCTAGATCCATTCAATCCAATATAACACACTCTTTGTTGACATGCAACTGCTTGCAGCCCAACATTTTCAAACTTTCCATTGTGATACAACACGTTGAGTAATGCTTGATCATACCCTCACATCATTTTTTCCCAATCCATATTATCACATAATATGTTTAGCATCTTTTTCATCTTTTTTACACCTCCAAATACAAAACCGCCATTTAATGAGGAGATATTTCATCGAACAAAGTCATCTGCAATTGAAGACGAAATGTATCTTCGTATCCACCTTGCGTGTTCTGGAAAGTTGACTGGTCCAAAACAGTCGTTTAGGTTGTTTGTACCTTAACACTCAAGTAGCCAATTGACTTCATTTGCACCAAAAGGTCTGAAAAGGTCTGCAAAGAATAGCACGTCTCTGAAGTCAACCATAACAACACTGTCAATTTCATTGATGTGTTTAGTTATATAATTTCTGAATGCAATGAATCTAAAAACAACAGCATCTTGGAAGGGTGTCTTGTCACTTTATAAGTCTTAACATGGAGGTTGATTAGTCGTTTTAAATTGCCAACACAAGTTGATGGTATTGAACTGAAAAGTAGAAACACAATTTGACAATCGGGCATTGCAATTCGTGCCATCTCAAGTGCTTGGAAAACAGATTCTTTGATACATTTGTTTTTGAAATCATATGACCCAATAATCAAATCCCTTTTTGTATTTGGACCATATTTAAAGACATCACCACACACCCCACTGTAATTGAATTTGGAGACGTCAATGTAGTTATTTTTGTAATAAAACATCCCCAGTCGACTTATTGTGTGTAAACTTGGTGTTGAATACATCAGATGATGTAATGTCAATGTGTTGATTACTTCCACTGACACTCAGCGATGAAAAAAAAATATGTATAAGAAAGGTCGTGTTGTGTTAAAGTTATCAGAACCAATAGGATAAAAACGATGAATGATATAACAACAGAGGAAAAATAGTGTAGAAATGACATTATTTAAAAAAATTAAATAAATTTATTTGAACAATAGAAATGTAATTCTAAGTTTTTTAATGTTATTGCAACAATTTGTTATTTACAATAAAAACCAAGTTAATGAAATTATTATAATTTGGTAATACCATAACAAAATGAAATCAAAATCAATAATAAATATTAATTTTTTGTGTTTGTTTTTTTAAAAAATTATTAACTTATAGTTTTGATAATAATTATTAATATTTAAAAGTAATTGTAATTATAAAAACACAAAAATGAATTCCACTTACAGTGTCAATATTTAAGTACTTAATTTTGAATAAACCCACTTAAGTGAGTAAATTTTGGTTTTCTTTTTGGAAATAACAAAAAATATAAAAAACTGAAATTATGTTATAAGACAAAAACATTTTAATAATAACAAATTATTTTTTATTAAAAATTACATTTTTATAACAAATAAAACAAAAAAGAAAAAAACAATTAATTTAAATTTATTTCATGACATTTACAAAACTTGGGCTAGTGTATATTTTGATTTGTTTTGGTGAAGACTTTATGATTTTTAAGTCCTTTTCAAATTTAAACACCGTTTTTTTAACGCTTTGATTGGAAAATTTGTCGAATCCGAAATTTATTTGGTATTTGATTAAACCTTCAAGGACGGGAAAAACCAAAATTTGTAAAAAAATAAAAATCTTAGTCAATTGTAATGTAAATGGGACCTTTTTTACTATAATTTTTTCAAAAAAAAGCTAGACACCCTGGAACGACGGCTCTAGTATATTTAGAGTAAAATGTTATAAATTATAGTTAAAAAGTGAATTATTTGTCGAAGTTGGGATGAACAAAGGTTCACTTTTTTGCTTGATCCTTTCAAATTCAAGTCACAGTTTAATGGAAAAGTCAGATCGAACATTTATTGAGATGACCACAACTTATTACAATAATAAAATTAATTATAAAATATAACAAAGAGATAAATGTAACGTAAAACATACTGGTCCGGAATATTCAAAATCAATTGCATCTCTAAATAACAAAGAGAAGAAAATAAATAACAAACTTTGAGGTGTATTGAAATTTCAATATGCAAATGATCTCGAAAACAATTACAAGGGAAAATAAATAGATTTTTATTGTAAACTTTGAAAAATACAATAATTTTAAAATTGAATTTTACTGTTTTTTCGTAAAAGAAATGAAATAAGTCGAAAAGACACTTTTGTTTGTTCCGACTTTGAAAAAAAAATCTTAAAGAAAATAAGTGTAAAATAAACAAAAAATAAGTAAAATACATTTTCAAATATATCAAAAATCGCAAAATCGAGAAAAATTTATAAAATCAACTTTAACAATAAAAGTAATTGTATTTAAATAAACTTTGATCACCACGAGGGTTTATGGTCACCCGTTGAGTTTCAAGTCGTGCCACTGTCGAGGAAGCAAGATATAAATTCATTATTTGTAATTTGAATATTTTATCATTTTCAAACAAAAACAAAAAGCAAAACGTGTTTTATGCAATTTATTTAGAATATAAAGATTTGAATTTGGTAAAAAAATGTTTATTTTGCAGCCCCTGTTTATTCATTTTCAAATTATGCATTTTTGGGCAACAAACAAATAATTTAAATTAAATGTATAGAGATAATGAAAAACAAAGAAAAACACAAGTGTAAAAACATCATGATATAACCAAAGTTGACACTTTTAACTATAATTTATAAAAAAATAAATCAATATATTATTAATAGTTTATCATGTGATTTATGATAGTTTTATAATTATAATTGTTATATATAATAGTAACAATCAACAGACATAATTTTGACACAATAACACACCAACACTCATATCTTTACTACAATGTGATTTCATCTAAGTGATAAGTAATCACAATGATATAACAATGTTGTGTAATTAAAACTATTTTGTATTTTATGTATAAATATAACAAAAATGGTATAATCACCCCTATTATAATGTTATCATTATGGAAGATAGATAGTGTTTGTAATAAAGCTCGTTTTGACAGAAACATATAGTTTAAATTAAAAACAATACAAATAAGTATTAAATTTATATAAACGGAAATATGTAGATTTGGAGAATGATCAATAAAAAGATTATATATGATATAATTGATGTAGTTGTTATTTAGATGACAATTTAGATTATTTGGATGTTAGAATTGATAACAAACTATATTTATAATATTATTTTACCATTAATAATATTGAGTTTAAAATAATAATATAATAATAATACAATAATAAATCATTGTTTAAATGACAATAATGGTAAAATAATGTTATTTATATAAACTGTTTTCCAAAACTCTGTACCGTTTCCAAAATTTATATAAACCCTTTGTCCTAATTTCCCGTTATTTACT